>NC_057934.1:54713513-54923513 GCF_018555375.3 Anguilla rostrata
ATCAGTATTGGTATATTGGGTTTTGATAGGCATGCAAGACAACTTTTTAAATTGGATGATCAGAATGATAAAAAGGCTAGGAACTGAAAACACATGTCTTAAAAGTCCAGGGATAGCCAATTTATGTACACGTGTTTTAGCATCATAGTAAGAACGTCTCACCCATTTTACTTGGCCAGGCTCTGCAATAAGACATTTTCTTTTTACCCCTTGAATTTGCATGCATGCTTCCCTGCAATTGCACCCAGATCTTTCTGCACATACAACATTTTATCCAAAAAAAAAAAAAATGTTTATTTTAACATACCATAAAAATAACTCTTTACTACCCAACCTGTCTGTAAACTAACTACTTCCTGTATGTGCGCTGCTCTGCTGTGGAAAATTGAGGAGATACACCATTACCACGGTGATAGAGCAGGCGAGCAATTCCTGTTTTGATATCTGTATGGCTATTATTGGAGTCTGGCCTTTGTTTTTGTTGTTGTTGAAAAAGAGACTGATACTGTGTCTACTGGAAGTTTTAGAATATGTATTGTAGCGTCCACCTGGTTAGCAAGGTTAGTATTACAGCCCTGATGCTCTGTGAATTAGTCCAATATTCATGAAAAAATTATATTCATCGGCTAGAACATCTGACTTCATATCTTATTGCATCAAGGGAAAAATGGTTTTATTGTGACCAGGTGCAGGATTCATCTGGAAAGGCTTTTTATTGTTTTTTTTTTGTTGCTTTTGCTTGCATACGTTCTTAAAGAGACTGTATTTTTCCACATTAATTTCATGAGGCAGTGAGGTGCAATCAGGTTGTTTAAAGGCCGCAAGGCTTTGTGACAGTACCCTGTGTAATATCCTGATACTGGTGACTCCTGGGATTCACCTGGGGTTAGATGACAGTGTCTGCTATATGGAATATCTAATCACACCCCAGTGCTACTGGGTAACTGTAATAAAAATGTGTCTGCAAGCCAGTAAACACAAACCAAAATGGCGAGACTGAGGCAGATCAGAGATGCTGAGACCTTTTGAGTTGGAAGTTATTTCTGAAAACTTTACTTTGAGTTTAGATGTTTCTAAACACACGTGCATAATGCAGTTTTGGTTAAAGATGTATTTGACAAGGAATCTACAGACAAGGATATTTTTGGGACATACGTAGATTGGCAGATCTTGGTAAAGGTACATTTAGATACATACTTAAAATCCACATCTCCAGCTACAGACAGTGGACAGTGGAGAGGAAATGAAAGATTAATATATTTTTGTATACAGGTTGAATTAAACATAGGTGATAACGAACAGATATTCAGGGGAAAGTTATGTTGATATTACAGGTTTGCTTCTGAACCATTTTCATCATAAGATGCAGAGAAATAGCCAATTACAGGGAGAAAGGCCATCAAATAGCATTGGAAGGGAAAAAAACTCAGAGGGTCCTCTTTTGAAAGAGGAATAAGCAAAATGGTCAGAAAGAAAAAGATTTCCTCGGCATGCAATCTTGGACCACCATGCGCCCTGGTATTTAAAATGCCTTTATTGAGATTCCATATTCACAAAGGAATGCGTAAACATTCTTGCAGCATTGCTAAGATGGTTTCATGTCTGATTTTGGATTCTACCTACAGTATATTTCTGCTGTCCACATTTACACATAATTAACGTAGGCCAAAATCCAGTTCAAATGAACAGGTGAGTTATGTGCATTATTAGTGTCATAGCTAATCAGCATCTCATTTTCTATTCTATTTCATTCTGTGGCTCCATGAATTGACCAACATTGCTTTTGCATTGCACCTCTGACTAATGTTTGTGTAATAGAGTTATTTATGTCTCGCAAAATGGTCTCGATTTAACTGTGTTGTTGTGGTTGCAACCATTAAACACATAGTTTTGTAGTCTTAAAGTACATTATAAGTCCTGTTACTATCGCTTATCATTTAAACTTTGTTAATTATGATTGCTATATGCACTGTTACCTGTGTAAATCTGACCACACCCTGAGACTCAAAGGAGTTGACTCACATGGAGATCTGTCATTGAGATTGTAATCTGTACTTTCTGTACTGAAAATATAAAGCATTTTATATTGAATTATGTCTAAGAATATTTTTCACAAATTTTTCCTTTTTGCAGACTATATGGTTATTTTTTTCCACTGAATAAGATTATCAGCAATTGAAATTAAGGTATGTTGTAAAAAAGGTTAGGTAGGTTGTAGGTAGGTTGTAAAAAACCTGGAAACATTATTGGAAAAAATCTTGAAACAGAGCAGTGTAACTGCATTGATTTAATCCTAAAACAATACAGCCACAGGTATTTTGACATCGTAAGCTATTTCTATGTGCAGTTTAAACAGGTGTACGAGTATATTCTTTATTCAGATATGGGATGCACTTTACACGATTCTCCATATAGTCAGAAGTGAGCCCAATACTAATTGTACTATGCAAATGATAGAGTGGTCAGAGCAATACCTTAATCAAGCAGGGTGTCACGACTCCAGCTCCGGACTACTAATGCCCTGTTTTGTTTTCACCCTGTGTTTCATGTCTGCTTGGTTTGTTGTAATTGGATTATTGGTTTCCCAGATTACGCACATGTTCGCTCATTTCCTGTGATTGTCTGCACCGGTCTCACTGCGTATTTAGTTCTTTTTTTCAGTTCAGTGCTTGGTCTTTGTGTTCTGTTTCATGGCTGCCCTAGCCGCTAGTACCCTGCGAGGACTGTTTTCCTGACCTCCGTTATTTAGTGCATTCATCTCCCCTGCCATAGCAGCAGTGGCAGTGGCAGATCTGACTGCTCTCTATTAATCATACTAATTAAAAAAGTAATCACATTGTGCAAAAGTCTATTTTTCCTCGCCCCTCCCCTTCCTCCTCATTGGTGCCCTCACTCCATTGCTCTCTGCCCATCATGGTTGGTGCATCAAGCAGATTGAGGGCTATCATGAAGAGACAGATTGTCATGTCGGGCTCTACATCCATCATGCGCGTGAGCTCACAAAGGAGGTTCCATGTTCTCTCTGGCCTCATCAGTCAATCCATTACTACTGAGGAAAAGGGAGCGGGGATAGCATTAAACTAATATAAAAATGAGAGGGCAAGAAAGAGCTAGATTTTTTTTAACAGTACAAACGGCCATTCACTTCCTGTAGTTCACTGTCACGCAGTTAAATTGAGAATTATAAAGTGAAGTGGCAAACTGGATGTCACATACATGTTTTTTTAATATTTTGACTTGAATGACTGCTTAGCTACGGAGTGATCATTTAAACAGAACTGTAAAGAAGCATTTGACGTCATTATGGTTATTATACCACCGCTATTAAACAATCAGATTGTGAGATTTTCCCTACCCGTTTTATAAAGAACCATAACACCCTATTCACTGTGTAGTACAGAAACTTCCACAGTGGCTGTCTGTGATGTCTCCTGAACCATTAGCATTTCAAAAAGAAACATTTAATGAATTCACAAATCCAGCTGAACAATCTGAATTGCTGATAAGCAGACAATGTTCTGCCTATCGGTCAACTTCGCTGCGAAGTTTGCTGAAACTGATCTAATAATTGACCGTGTTGGGAGTGGACAAGTAAAGCACATCCTGTACAAAACTACCGTGCCCAGAGTATTTTGTATGGCTGCATAAGGACTTGTTAGAATATTCTAAATCAAAAGAAGCAGAGAACTCGTACTCCATTTATTGAAAAACATTTCCCAAGGAACGGATTAGGGAAATCCAAAGCGGCACAGAAAAGAAGCTACAGCATTATTATTTGTTCACTGTCTCTTGCCAGCTGCTATTGTTTTATTTACAATCCTCCTGATTCCACCTCCATCACCAAATCCTAGGTGTTGTAACAGCTAGAATTAGGTTGCACCAGTCTGTTTATAGGGTTCCAACATGGCAATTTATTTCAAAAGAAGAATAAGAGAGAACCAAGCCAGCAAGGACTATTATTCACTAGGGTCATTAAGGTCAATGGTTTTCCACACCTAACTAGCACACTCACCCAAGGCGGCGTTAAAATAGTATCACATTTGGAGATTCAGTTTAAAAGAATCTTTCAATCTTTCAGACAGAGATTTGTCTTATGTCTTTTTAACTCATATTTTACTCATAGTTTAATAGATATAAAGAGCCTTAGTGAGACAGAACTTTTTTGTGGACTGTAGTAACAAATGGCAACTTGGGATCTGGTATTGTATGTACCCGCATTGTATAAAAGTAAAACGGTTGTTCCATTCACTGATATGGAGTTGTCCAAGATACGGTACCAGTCATTGGCTAATCTCACAAAACCAGATGCCTTTTGTTCAGCAAAAGGTCTGGAACCAAGAGAAAGTGGTATAAGCCTGAGATCAGGTGATTGGGTCACCAGATATCATTGCTCAGTAAAAAAAACTTTCTTAAAAGAAGCAATAATAGTATTAATAATTCTCCTAAGGCAATGGTAACCAAACCTGCTCCTGGAGATCTACCATCCAGCAGGGCTTTATTTCAACCCTAATTTGGCATACTTGACTCTGCTAATTAGCAGCTGAACAAGATGTATAGCTGCTGAATCAGGTGTGCTTTGTTAGTGTTGGAGTGAAAACTTACAGGATGATAGATCTTCAGGAACTGGGTTGGCTACCACTGTCCTATGGTGATCCTCACTATCTCTCAAGGGTGTGTTCACTCCCCATAACCATTTGGATTTTTAAATAACGCTGTCAGCACTGGTGCTAACTGATATATCTGAATTTGACTTCACAAGCATCAAACTAAAATGCTTTTGTCTCCATACACGCTAGATACATGTGTGTTCATCTAATGTTAGCTAACTTCACTTTTTTGTTTTCCAAATTCTACTGAATCTGTTGTCTTTAAGATCCGTTTGATATTACGTAAAAACATAATAAAACCAATAACATTATAATTGGCAGAATTTTTATTATGGCAGCATTGATTTGTTCAGAATATTAAAAACACAAGTGTTACAGTACTTGTCAGGATGAAAATATTTATTCACTTGCACTGTTCATGATTTACAGTATGTGTTAACATAATCTCTTTTCCTGTCTGTGGAGTGTCAGTTTCCTAAATAGGCCCTCTTTAGACATGCCTGTGTAGATGAGATCCGATATCTAGACAAATCAAATCTTACATAATGGATGGTATTTTTTCAAATCTAATATGAATCATATTTAAAGGTAGTCTGTTAAATCAATTAAAAATCAAATGCAAACAGCCAAATATATCAGATATACATAAACACAATTTTCCAGCTGTAGATATGAGTGTAAAGAGAGCATGTCATGTCATCATTCAGAATGATCAGTTATGGATTTCCAAAACTCATCAGTGTGCTAATACATTATCTCAATAATGGAAAACACAGCATTTTTGAATTGCATTAAGTTACATTGCTCTAGCTATAAAGCAGAAAATTTAAATAACTATTACCTCCAGAAGGTGCAGTAAAATCTGTCAGTGTTGAATTTTTACCAAATTAATGTTCAGTCATTGCTAATTATGGCTAAAATGTTTTGGTGTGTTCACTTAAATATCCTTTGCTTGTCTGAAGTGATAAAACAGCTGAAAAGAGCCGTGTATGTTCCTGTTTGGATCACATGACTGTTTGGAGCTTCACTTCATGAGATACATGATTTATCTTCAGATTTACTGACAGTCTTTCTTTCACCCCTCCTCTCCACCCCTCAAGAAGACTCCTCCCATAAATGTGGGAGGTCTTATACAACACTGGATTTGATAAAGCTCAAGGATTTAGAGCAAGGGGAAAAATGCCTGGTAGTTTTGGTTAGTCAGTGGTAGTAGATACGTTGTTGGGAAGAGATTTATTTCAGGGCTTTAATGAGTGCAGAATGCATTTTAGCAATAAAGTGGCAGGATATAGGGTAGATTATTGGATACACATCACATTTCAATGTCAGTATTGTGGAATAAGATTTCATATAATCTTACCAAAATAATGAATTAAATGACAATCACAACAGATATGATCTTGGCCTGTAATGTAATGTAATGGTAAGTACTTCCGATGATGATATATCATGAGATTAGGGTAGAACCTGAACTAACAATTTGTGTTCTTTTTTCCTTTTTTTGTCATATATTCAAACAATGGCTGTCATTTTTTTGTTTTGTTTTTTCATAATAAATAAATAAATAAACAAATAAATAAATAACATAGAGGACATCTGCACACCGAGCACAGGTGCATTGATCTGGTAGGGAATCTAATTGCCCAAAATACACAAATTATCCACACAATCTGTTTCTTCAGACATTCTCAACAAACTAGAGTAAGGGTCAACTGAAAGTTCAATGAGGACTTGCTTAATGGTAAAATTCAAGTAAATCTCAATTATCAATGATGATGCCATTCATAAATGCTGTTTTGTTATTTTATGGCAATTCGTAATTCTACTAGTCTTCACTTATGAATGTAGAATCTGTATCTTCAATTGACATTAAATATTTCTTAATGTACAGTTAATGTTGCATGTAGTCATATGTCTTTCTCATAAGATGGCTTTGAATGGCGGAACTTCACTATATCCTTTCTTTATATATATATATATATATATAGTGATTATGTCCAGTGCACATATGGCAAACTGATTACTGTCTAGTGGCCAAATTTCTAATTCATTCCATTTGTTTAATGATATACAGTATTTGCCATTTACTCACACACTTTGAGGAACTGTTAACATGTAACCATGCTGTTTAGTGAATATCAACGATCAGCTAATATTACAGTTGTGGATAATATGCAAACACATTATATTTGTCTTAAATACGTAATGGAAAGGCCCCTGCTGTAAGGTGCTACTAAAACTCATTTGCTACTTTCCTCACCAGACCTTGTTAGAGGAATATCAAATAGATTAGTCCTGAAATTTCACAATGACATCAGACATCCCATGCAAGCTTTGCATTGTAATGGTTTGTTTTAGGCAAATACGATAAGTCCCACATTAAATTTCATTATGGCAGCAACAGAATGTTCTATTGAATATTTGAACACACACCCCTCCTAAATCTTCCTCCTGAGAACAGGTCTCTGAGTGTTTGCCAGTGATAATCGAATTATGTCTGCTTTACACTGAAGTGCCTTACAACGTTGGAGGGCCAGAGCCAATGAATTATTGCCCAGTGAAGTCGTTCCATGACAAAAGGGATGCAGTGTTTACAGCTCAGTTGCATGGAAGGAATGTTATACATGCACCTTCATTGAGGGAGTTCAGTGGGGGTTAAATTCATCATAGTTCACTTGAACTTTACTACAGTATACAAAAGTACAATACAAAATAGTATATTGCGAAACTGTATATTATTGGCCTTTGTAACGTTTAGATGAATGTTACAAAGTGTTTGTGCTCATCTGTGTTCATGTGAGTTTTTTCCAGGTACCCTGGTTTCCTCCCACTGGTGTTGGTCCAGTGTTTTTATATGAATATTTATTTTTTTGGTGTGCACTGTTTTTAAAAAATCCATCCTTGTTTCTAGACACTGTCAGCCCCATGGTTGGTATGGTAATGAGAAATTTACGTGTGTTTTCAAATTGATGGCCAGCGCAAGTAACTCCCCAAGGATCATTAAATATTCCAGGTAACTACTTGAGTGACAGCTACTGACAACCTCATCTTCCTGTTTTTTTTACTGTATGTGATTCTCCTCAATTGGACTGTGAAAATCAGGTGCCTCATTTATGAAATAGTCTTATGATTAAATTGTATCTTAAATAGTGGCTTAGGCAGAAAACCATGACTAAGTAGTCCATTATAAAATCCCACTTTGACATGGATATGGTCATATCGCTACAGTATGTAAAGTTTAGACTAGTAGTAATTACATTACCTGCTGGTTACGTGGAGGTAGACATCCTGCACATTTGAGTGCTGTGCCCTGAAGTAGGCTATATTCACACTTTAAGAATACATTTAAATTATTATTATATTTTAGGCATTAAGAGCACAAGAAATGTTGAAAGGCAACCTTATTTAGAAGAAAATAGCTGTCATTGCCCTTATTCACAAGGGATAATTATAGGTTAAAGCACGATCAAGCAAGTTCAAACTGAAGTTTATTTGATATGCATAAGGGTGCATAAGGCACAGATATGCTACTTAAAAAAAAAAAAAAAAAATTTAAATCTGTTATTTTTATAGGTCACGTGTAAGACAATTTGGGACATGATCTTAAAATCACATTGAAGCTTAAATCCAAGAATATTTTTTTATATAAATGAGGCCCCTGATTGTAAAAGTAAAAGAATAAGAATTGCATGTTTGTTTTTATGGGACAGGCTGAGTAAAAATCAAATGCAAACAGCCAATTGTTTCATCATTATTTCATCAGTTCTTTTTCACTTAATCTTGCACAGGAGCCATAGTCAACAGTTTGTACAAGCTTTCACTGTTATAGTGTCTTTGATTACTATCCTCCTCCCTGCTCGTCTTCACTTCATATGCCATACATCTGTGGGCTGATACACAACTCCTGTCTGTCTTTTCTTCTTTCTTATGTGCATTCCAGTTGGTCAGTGGAGCTCACTGATACCCTGTTTTAACTCTCTTCAGACCCCTTTTGCTTGCTTCCTGCTTTGTTAAGAATTCTGCTCTTTAATTTGTCATTTGTTCCCTCACTCCAACCTCATCTTCTTATGATAAAATGTGTCTTTTAGTTGTCCTTCTATTTAAAACCCTCTTTTGTATTGCAATGTAATGTAATGTAATGTAAAACCCTCTTTTTCTTCCCAGTGTTGGAATTACGGAACCGATTCATATTAAAGCAGCACGGGTGCTCGTTAGCTACATTTCTTATACACTGAATTATACACTGAATTTACATATTCCCTTCCCTAAAACATTCCAATATTCATGCCTTGTTAACTGCTGTGAATGTTATTGGCATTTGTGTCACTGTAATGCCCCTGCTGATTTTTCCTCAAATAACCCATGTATCCCATTCTTTTTGTTATTGTTTGAATGTAACTTATTTTTCAGCTATTTAAATCCCTGGAAGACTGTGATCACATTTCGCACATGTAATGTTCAGTCACTGAAATGTGATTTAAATGTAACATCCCCTTCCAGGCTTTATTTAATATTTCTTTATTCCCTTATCATGAATACATCATGCATTATAAGCCACAGTGAATAAGTCATATGTCAATGATGATGCCACAGGCATCAAAAACATGCACATTATTTTCAACATATATGACTTAGTTTAGACTTTCTTTTAGGCTACCCATTGGCTAAAGCATGAAATCGAAATATTATGAACTGGATGCAATTACGCATCATGTTTGTAGATGTCTGTTGGTGTAGATGTCAGAATGCTGTCCTAAAGTTGTGTTTAAACCCATATTTTGTGCTTCAGTCTTGAATAGGGTCAATACTGCATCATCAATACTGTATCATGATCTCCTAGCAAATAAGTGAAAGGGGACACCTTGTTTATTGTAGAAATCATACCCAGTTTTTTTTTTATTTCCGCATCCCGCACATTTTACAATGTAATTTACAAAAGGGCGATTGCATTACTTCCGGATCATTTAAGGTCTCCTTAGATGTCAGTGAATATAAAAGTAATAATTTTATTAAAAAGTGGTACTGATATCCAAAGTAAATGAGAGACAGAACAAACTGCAAAAGCTCACACAAGCCCTGTTCCTGTTGTTCTTTTATTTTCTTTTTTTGCAACTTTACCCAAAGTCGTCTTCTAATCAACTTACAAATCATGTGCGGGACAGTTAGAGTAGCAGGGTGCTGCCACAGATAAACTCACCTCCATAAAAATTCCTGTCAGTTCCACTGGGTGGGCACTTACCCATGACTTTATTCCAGACCTCATCCTCTATTCTGTCAATTTCAGAGTTGTAGAGTATAAAATGCCCTTTCTGAGTGCCTTTGAACCTTTGGGAGTTCCTTCATTTTTAATTGCTTGGGTCTTCTTGAAAAAAAAAATTCCTCACCGCACACTCCCTAGCCACCAGTCTCAGAAAGAAAAAAGAAAGTCTGTTTTCATATAGTCCGTTACACAAAAAATATCTTCACTCACCACTGAGAAATGTTTTTCTGTGAATGCAGATTTATTTTTGGGGTTACGACCAGGGACCAGTATGGAAGGCTTGCTTTTTTGGCCTCAACTGGAGGAAGCAGCCAAAGAAAAAGCAATGTCTCCCACATTCTCAAGCCCTCAATCTTTGCCTACCAGCACAGTGGTAACAGCCATTGAACAACACCTGTTGAGTTTATGTTTTCTTGACACATACAACATAATTGCCAATAAACTGTGTCCATCAATTATATGGTTAGAAGCTGATCTAGATATGTGATCTGTATATCTCCTCGATACACATTTGCCTGTGCTGTGGAAAATTAATTACACTCAGTTTGAACAATGAAATATCTTTAATTTCCCCAGGTCTCATTTAGAAGTCAAGATTTTATAATCATCACTGGCTACTCAACACTTCATTCTTGATTCCATTTTCCAATTAGCCCTCGCCTGGATGATTAATTATACCATTTGCATTACATAGCAATTACATTGGTAAATTAAATTCAATATTTTAATACTGTGGGCTATTTCATGATACCTGAGACAAAGTCTTGGAGCTCCCAATATGGGCTCCCTGCCCATTTAATTCCTTTATGAGTAAAGTGACTGGGCAGGGTGCCCATGGTGAAAAATGAAGACTCGTCTCATGAGCAACTCAGTATATTTTGATTCTCCACAGCAACAATGGACAGTAATGCAGTAGATCACACTTCCAGTATTCTAACACTCCACCTTTAATGGTGAACTGCTGGGCCAAGAGGCAAATGAAGAACTTCATTGTGCTTACCAGCACAGGAATGAATGGTGCTGTTGCAACTAAAATTTGCGTGTGGTTTGTCCACCACCTAGTGCTGGGGAGAAAAAACTACACATCTGAGAGAACTTTTGAAAAGATTTTATCCAACAACAGAATGATTTGATCTTGCTTCAATTGTATTGAAGCAACCAGACGATAACCCTGAAATGTCATAATAGATAAGCCAATACCTTTTGTTTCCTAGTGAGTCATACCATTTTGAACATGTATGGGGGAAGGAGCAAGGGCTACAGGGGAAGTGTAAAGGGCTTTAAATAAGAAAGAATTACATAGCAGGAAGGTCACTGTTCTAGTTCAAGGTTAACACAATCCTGTTTTTCAATTTGCAAGCACAGGCAAGAGGGTTTTCATTAGCACCGCCATCCTTCATACAGCCACAAAAGCTTAGCATCTTTGCCACCGGTGGTGTCTGTCAAAGTAGGGTGTGTTTAGATATTATATTAGAGTGGTGATGGGGTCTGAAGTAGGTAATTACCACCAAAGGCAATTTAGCTACTTATAATTACTTGACATTAGAACCTTACAAACCTGCTCTGGCCATCTGAGCCTCAGACATTAGTGCAAAAGAAAATGGTGCCCGTACACCGTGTGATTTTCAGTTAGATTACCCAAGATCAGAGAAATAGAGAAGAGTGGAGTAGAGCTGTTATTGTGCAATGCAAATATTGCAGTGCTCCAGTTCTTTGCTTATTAAATGACAAATACCAAGCGCTGCATAATGACTGCTACTACTACAAGTAACATGTAAAATATCCATGATGAAAACATAAGATAGATCTGTGTGAATATGTTCAATAAGCAGATTCCTCATTGTCTATCCTGTATGGTAATGGCCAGCTTCCAGTGCCATAGAATGTGAAGAACGCAAAGGGAATGTCATGATACACACATGCACGCACACACACACACACACACACACACACACACACACACAAGTGGCTGCATTTAATTTGCTTTATTACTCAAAGCACATCAAAGATAATAGTAAACAATTCATGTTATTATCCTGGAGTCTCTACATTTCAATTTCTTTTCAGTACAATATACCTGGAATTTGAATATAAACACAGTGAAAAAACTATTTTGTTTTACATTATTGATTCATAAATAATTCAGTACTATGTTAGTGAGGAAGTAGAGTCTCTATTTTTCTTAATTTGTAACTGTGGCAAACACGCTGCCACAGGCCACCGAAGTGGCTTTCTTTGGGGCCCTCCAGCACAGAGACACAGGGAGAAGATGTTCAGACAGTCCACATTTATTCCACGAGGGTTTGGCAAGATGTTACAGCCAAGTGAGCAGATCTCAAACACTGTCATGACAGAGAAGCTCCCTGGTGTGGGTGGGGATGGCAGATTTAACCTGTGCGCAGTGATTACCTCACTACGCACAGGTGCAGCCACTCCTGTTCCTGGGTCCAATTAGCCTGGCCAATTATCTAATTCTTCACCAATTATCCAATTGGCCAGGTCTAATTAGCTTGACCCAGGGCAGGTGTGGCTGCTTAAACCAGCCATCCCCACACCACATACCCCCAACGCCAAACTGAGGCCAGGGAGAATCACTGGCCGAAGCCTACCCCCCCCCACCCCCGCACTCCCAACAAAGCAACAGACAAATAAAAATAAAAAAACTCTAAACACGCTAAAAAATTTTTTAAAAAAAGTCAGGGTGGGTGGCCCCGGAACAGTCCAGTACATGCGGCGACCCTCCTTCGGATGACAAGGCAGCCCTTCATCCTCCTCCCTCCTGGAGCACGGGAAGTCCTGGGCTGCTCTGCTGGCTGGTGGGGGCGTCACCGGCTTGGGCTGTTCCAGGGGCTGTGGTGGGGTGGCTGGGCTGGTGGGCTGGTGGACTGGCCGTGTGGTGCTGGGGACCAGGAACCCTCGTGGCTGTGGTGGCCGCCAGTCGGCTCTGCTGGCAGGCGGCTGCAGGCTTATCCCCTCATGGGCTCCGGGCAAACCAACCAGGCCAAAACAAAGAACTAAAAACAACCAAAACGGACGAGAAAGGAAGCAAAACGGCGCGGCCACCGCTCGTGCGCCGCCCGTGGCTGACCCGCCTTCCCGGCCAAGTCCAGCTCACGGCGCGACCACCTCTCGTGCACCGCCCGTCGCTGACCTGCCTTCTCGGCCAGGTGCAGCTCCTCAGCATCCCAGCTGAGGATTGCCTCCTTCCCCTCCTGGTCATCTTCAGCTCCCCATTTTTGGCCCGGAGGATCCACCCGAAGCCCGGTCGGGAACACCTCAGCCGCCCCTCCTCCAGTGTGCTTCCTGGCTGGCCCTCCTGTGCCTCTTTGCTGTGCCGGAGGAGCCCCACGTTGGGTGCCACTGTGGCAAACACGCCTGCCACAGGCCACCGAAGTGGCTTTCTTTGGGGCCCTCCAGCACAGAGACACAGGGAGAAGATGTTCAGACAGTCCACATTTATTCCACGAGGGTTTGGCAAGATGTTACAGCCAAGTGAGCAGATCTCAAACACTGTCATGACAGAGAAGCTCCCTGGTGTGGGTGGGGATGGCAGATTTAACCTGTGCGCAGTGATTACCTCACTACGCACAGGTGCAGCCACTCCTGTTCCTGGGTCCAATTAGCCTGGCCAATTATCTAATTCTTCACCAATTATCCAATTGGCCAGGTCTAATTAGCTTGACCCAGGGCAGGTGTGGCTGCTTAAACCAGCCATCCCCACACCACATACCCCCAACGCCAAACTGAGGCCAGGGAGAATCACTGGCCGAAGCCTACCCCCCCCCCACCCCCGCACTCCCAACAAAGCAACAGACAAATAAAAATAAAAAAACTCTAAACACGCTAAAAAATTTTTTAAAAAAAGTCAGGGTGGGTGGCCCCGGAACAGTCCAGTACATGCGGCGACCCTCCTTCGGATGACAAGGCAGCCCTTCATCCTCCTCCCTCCTGGAGCACGGGAAGTCCTGGGCTGCTCTGCTGGCTGGTGGGGGCGTCACCGGCTTGGGCTGTTCCAGGGGCTGTGGTGGGGTGGCTGGGCTGGTGGGCTGGTGGACTGGCCGTGTGGTGCTGGGGACCAGGAACCCTCGTGGCTGTGGTGGCCGCCAGTCGGCTCTGCTGGCAGGCGGCTGCAGGCTTATCCCCTCATGGGCTCCGGGCAAACCAACCAGGCCAAAACAAAGAACTAAAAACAACCAAAACGGACGAGAAAGGAAGCAAAACGGCGCGGCCACCGCTCGTGCGCCGCCCGTGGCTGACCCGCCTTCCCGGCCAAGTCCAGCTCACGGCGCGACCACCTCTCGTGCACCGCCCGTCGCTGACCTGCCTTCTCGGCCAGGTGCAGCTCCTCAGCATCCCAGCTGAGGATTGCCTCCTTCCCCTCCCTGGTCATCTTCAGCTCCCCATTTTTGGCCCGGAGGATCCACCCGAAGCCCGGTCGGGAACACCTCAGCCGCCCCTCCTCCAGTGTGCTTCCTGGCTGGCCCTCCTGTGCCTCTTTGCTGTGCCGGAGGAGCCCCACGTTGGGTGCCACTGTGGCAAACACGCCTGCCACAGGCCACCGAAGTGGCTTTCTTTGGGGCCCTCCAGCACAGAGACACAGGGAGAAGATGTTCAGACAGTCCACATTTATTCCACGAGGGTTTGGCAAGATGTTACAGCCAAGTGAGCAGATCTCAAACACTGTCATGACAGAGAAGCTCCCTGGTGTGGGTGGGGATGGCAGATTTAACCTGTGCGCAGTGATTACCTCACTACGCACAGGTGCAGCCACTCCTGTTCCTGGGTCCAATTAGCCTGGCCAATTATCTAATTCTTCACCAATTATCCAATTGGCCAGGTCTAATTAGCTTGACCCAGGGCAGGTGTGGCTGCTTAAACCAGCCATCCCCACACCACAGTAACTGTGGTAAAAAAATTAATGGTCATCCTGAACAAGTCAACAGCTTTAAAATGATACCGATGGTGCCATCATAAACCCAAAGCAGGGTCAAAGCCAACCAGCTCCAAGTACTTATGCCAGCCATTCATCAAGTAATAAAAACTATTCATATGTTATGAGCAATTTATCTGCTCTGCATCTCTTCTGTTGAGCAGAGCAGCATCTGGACATTGTCTGGATCGTTTGTGATATTTGGAAAACAATACTCCCTTCAACAGCCTGGCTAGTGCACATCGATAACTTATCATTGCAGAAACAGCAACAGATTTGTTTGTATTACAATGAGATTACACTTAACATTTGATATACCATTAATGGGATTACCAATAAGAGAAAAAATAGGAATTGTTTAGAAGTTGCTATTGTCTGGATGTCCTATTAATAGATAAATAGAATATTTCAGTAAGATTTTCTCTTTAACAAACACATTCCTTTTACACATACACTACATGGCCAAAAGTATGTAGACACCTGACATTCAACATCTCATTCAAAATTTTGGGTATTAATATGGAGTTGGTCCACCCTTTGCCCCTATAACAACCTCCATTCTTCTGGGAACATTTTAAACTAGATGTTGAAGCATTGCTGCAAGGATTTGTTTCCATTCTGCTAAAAGAGCACTAGTGAGGCTGGGCACAGATTTGGAGATTAAACCTGGATCACAGTTGGCTTTCCAATTGATCCTGAAGGTGTTGGATGGGGTTGAGGTCAGGGCACAGAATCATCTAGAATGTTATTGTACGCTGTAACATTAAGATTTGCCTTCACTGGAACTAAGAGGTCTAGCCCAGACCATGAAAAACAGCCCCAGACAAAGGGGTGTCCAAATACTTTGGTCATATTCATATAATGTATATGCAAAGTGCATCCATAATAAACTTCACTGACTAGTATAGTTTTGTATGGTCTCTATTTAATGTAAAACTAGTCTCTAAAATTAGAGTATAACTGGGTAAATTGCAGTACATCATTTCATGGACTCTTGACATTTATAAAGCACTCTATTTTCTTTAAATTACTTTAAATAAAGGGGGAAAACATCTAAAAGTCATAAAATAACTTTCTCCTCAACTATTTCACAGGAAGCAATGCTCCAATATGTCTGAATGAGAAATGAGCACGAGGTTGAGGTTGGGGTGAGGCATGCAAAGCCAGGTATTTGTTTTGACAGTCATATCTTTTCAAGTGGCAGTATTAGTCATTAAGTGAAATGCCTTTTCAGTGTTTGTGAAAAACAAAGCAATCCATCACTTCACAAAGCTGTTTTCTGCACTAAATTCTAAATCAGTAAAGCAAAAAAACAAACAAATAAAAAAGATTTCAAATTCTTTTTTGGGGAACGCATTCTATGGTATGTGTGAACCAGTCCAGGAGACACAGCACAGTGGTTTTACTGTCATTCTTCTTTGAAGAGGATAAGCTTCATAGCTGCCCAGTATTGAATCATATATTAACCTGACATATAATAAGTAACTGTTAATAACAGAGTCTGGACAGTAGATGATGTTCACCTTCCAGCAATGAGCTATACAACAGCTATACATGCAATGGGTTTCTCTTGGAGTACATGCAGAGTATGTAGTACATGCCACAGTAAAGCAAAAAAGGCAAGCATCAATGCACATCTGTACAGAAATGTTTCAGAAAATATTTATTAAAAAGACGAATAATAGATGAACAGCGAACTCCCCCCCTCTAGCTAAATATGTGAGACAGAGAATAGCAAACTGCTCCAAGTTCATGTTTCTTCAAATACAGCCCAGCATTGTCAATTGATATTGCCTTCTGGGAACAGAGTACCAAGTGTCGAACAGGGGCTCCTCAGGAGAAACAATCCAGTTAATACAGCAACACCTTAGTTAATTTCCACCATAAACATTTAAATGATTAAACTTGTAATTCAAAAGTCAGAACTGCTTTTGTTGAAAGTTTCTTTCAACAAGACCCATGCCTCCACTCCTGTATTCAAACAAAAACAGAATTATTTTTTCCCTGCATGTTTCCGAAGCAGCATGCAGAGGAAAAAAAGAATTCAGGATCTGGGAGGAGAGGGGAATCAATGGGGCCACCTTGTGGATTACAAGTAATATAACATTTTCTGAGAGTTCTTGAGAACAATGCAATAATACCTATACAATTTAAGCCTACATATTTTGACTGACAGTCATACTACATATTCAAATATTTAATGGTCTGGGTAATACAGTATATTTAACTTGAATTATATTTTTGTCATTTAATTTAGGATTTAGTTTGAAAATATTTCTACTGTCAGTCCAGGTTGTGTTCATGCTCCACTTCTATAGCTAGCTATCTCATTGAGTGGAAAACAGAGCCACAATGTTGGTCTTTCCAGGTAAGTTTGTATGAGGGGTGTAGTTGGTTGTTATATTGTTTAAGTTGTTATTGATGTTATTTTCTTAGCATGAATGTACCTCCATTATATAAACTTTAGCTCATGAAAATTACAGATCACAATGTATCTATGTCCCGCTGCTGTGTAACACCGGTGTGCCCTCTGTGCTCTCTCCCCCTACTGCCAATGCAACAAATGTGCAATCACAAGACTTTTTGTTGTTGTTGTTGCAAGAAATAACACAAGAACAACAAACACGTAATATTCCTTTTCATCCTGTGTGATGATAAGGAAAATGATTCCCACATTGGTTACAAATGGCAGGAGTGCTGAGCAACAGAGGACGGAGCTGGAAGTCACACAGCTGAGTTGAGAAAAGGTAGGAGCAGGTGAGAACACAGCAAACCATTGAGCCTGAGCCTGTGCCAGCAGTAAAATGAACCACATGAATAAATCTGGACATAAGATATTTTCCCAGATAAAGCAGAATTTATCCATGGTGGATTTAATATTAAAACGAGATATCAAAAAAAAATCCAGACGTTAAAGTGCACAATCATGTGACAACGTTGTGTCCAATTAGGGGACGATACATCACAATTTCGACGAAACCGGAAATAGCCGGAGCCGATCGTGTAGAAGGAGCTGACGGTGCAGTACTTTAAAGTTGCTTAAGCGATTTTTTTCTCCGTAAACAGCGCTGGTTATAACGCTTGAATTTAAACACTGATATGACCTATCATTGCGATTCCGCGCTGTAAATCATTTTAAACACCAACCATTTACCGGATGTGCATGCAGTATGAAGTTCAGATGAAAAAACCGCAGTCCCAGGAAGTACATCACAACAGTGCTAGACCAGCAGGTAAGTGGTCAGTTAACGGTTTTTTCCACCGGTCTGCAATTATGTTAACATAACATCTAACAGTTTGACAGATCTTATTACAATAGCAGAACTGGCCATTTGTGCTACCTATCTGTTTCGGAACTGGGCATAGATAGATTGATAATCGATGTATGTGTAATCATATTGCATCCTTGGGTTGATTTTATAGGTTATTATTTTTTTATAAAAGCATCACAATGTGTACAAATGAATTATTATAGGAAATAGCCCACCAGCAGTAAATTGACAAATAATTATATCGTGACGTGAAAATGGACTTCGAGTTTTGAATTGAGCCAAATCCCGTCACTGTTAAATTTTCATTACAATACCAATAACAGATGATCATGAGACATTCGCCATTGCCAAAGTCCGGGACCACCGGAATGGTAGAGAGGCTAAAATTTGATTTCTTACTAGGTAGTCAAATACTGTAACGGAAAAGCACACTGTTGTTAAAATGGTCTCCTCTGGTTTGGCGACATCATTCGCGTCCTGTGAATTAGACTGTTTGGAATTAAGCTTTAAAGAAAACTAGCTAGCATATTTGTCAGCACAAAGGTGTAGAAATATATATTTTTTCCCTGTATGCTTAGGTTCAGCATCATGAGAATAAACGAGGACACGCTGTTGGAAGGAAAGTATGTGGTATTGGTGCCTTACAATTCAGACCATGTACCCAGGTAAAATCTAACTATGGGATATTAATAACTGACATTGCTTTTAGTTTATTTACTTTTATATTTTAGTTTCAGTCTTTTTATATACATGTTTGTATGTGTTCATCAGGTATCACCAGTGGATGGGCTCTCCTGAACTGCAGAAGCTTACTGCTTCAGAGCCACTTACCCTAGAACAGGAGTATGACATGCAGAGGAGCTGGAGAGAGGATGATGATAGTGAGGTGTCCTTTTTTTGCTTGCAGGCAGTACCATACATTAAGTGTACTGACAAACATTTCAATTAATGTGTGTGTATTTATCACAGTGATTGTAGCATTACAGCATTCAGTTGTGATAACACTGAGAGCTTCTTCACAAAAAATACAGGTGAGAATTTCTTGTAATTTAGTATTTATTAACTTTTTCCAGAATGCACCTTCATTATCCTGGACAAGCAGCTTTGGGCTGACCCAGCGGTACAGGAAGAGGAGTGCATGGTGGGAGATATCAATATCTTCCTCACTGATCCCAGTGATCCCACCCTAGCTGAGTTAGAGATCATGATTGCAGGTAATATGGTCTCAGGTACCTTTGTGTTGCAAAAATGGAAGATGTTGGGTGAAATCCAGCAGCCATACAATCACATATCCTGCTCCTGCCCAGTAAAAACCAGTTGTGAGTATGGTTACTACTTGGATGGCAATCATACGGGCAGCAGTGTACTATAATGGGTAAGGAACTGGTTTTATAACCTGAAGGTCACAAGTCCCAGGTAGAACACTGCTGTTGTACCCTTGAGCAAGGTACTTAACCTGCATTGTTTCAGTATATATCCAGCTGTATAAATGGATGCAATGTAAATGCTATTTAGAATGTGTAAGTTGCTCTGGATAAGAGCGTCTGCTTAATGCCTGGAATGTAATGTAATCGTGGTAAAAATAAATAAGTTTCTGTAGTAGTGATGTTGTTCAGCCAGTAAGGGGTGTTCTTCATAACCTTAAATAAACCCCACTACCCCTCTACAGTGGTGGTGGTGGGGGCGGGGGGTTCTGTTGAATCAACATTACATCAAATATTTTTCAGTTTCTCTTGTGTTTTTTTAAATGTTTCATCACTTACACACTACCATTGATTAATCTGAATTTGAAGCGAAAACTATCCTTTGCTGTTTTAGAACCCAACTACAGAGGCAAAGGGATTGGAAAAGAGGTTATACGAATGATGATCTGCTATGGTATGTTGCCACAATGTTATTTTATCTTCAGATCTCTTCAGATTAGGTTCAGATTAAGTGAATTGCATCTGTTGTCTTCCCAGGAGTCATGAAACTTGGAGTCAGAAAATTTGAAGCCAAGATCGGGCTTGACAACAAAATCAGCATTGCCTTGTTCAAGAAGTTTAAATTTCAAGAGGTAAAGAAATGAATAATTGAATTCAAGTATGTGATTATAGTGAGCCAGCCTATTTTACAAATATATTCCATCAGGTTATAATAAACGAAATCAAAACTCATATTTGTCAAATGTTGAGCCCCCCTCCACCCAGTTTCACTCAGTCAATAAGGTTACGTGCTCTTACACTGAACATCGTCTGCCTCCTTGAGAAATGGGCATCAGTTACATCTTGCCAATTATTGTTTTAAAAAATGCTTGTACCTCAATATGACAATTAGCCAGTAGTAATGGCCATGCTGTTTTTATTATGTTAGAATGTTATTGTAACTGTATACCAGGTCAATGATGATGTTTAGTCTTTTTGTAACGTTTTATGCAGACTGCTAGATAAAGCAGGCCACTGTATAAAGCAACTTGTGCATTGCAGCAGTCAGTCAGTGAGGTGTTTCAAGAGATGACACTGGAGCTGACAGTGGATGAAGATCTGCAGAAATGGCTTTTGGGTGACATGAGCTTCATGCAGGAGAGGGAGTACCAGAAGATTCGGGACAGCAGACAGGCAGCATGCCCACCCTTGAGTCAGTGAGCTCCAGCCGTTTTTCCTTAAGCCCGGAAACTTTATCTAGTTGTCAGTTTTAACAGCCACCGGGGAAAATGTTTTGTGTTATTCTGTATACATTCACTCAACCAGACACATCATTCTGCTAAGATCAAGGTGGCAATACCATGCTGTTTGTCATTGAGGAGTGGGGTCACTCTGAAATATATTGACTTTAGTCTGTTAAACCAAATTCTACATTATACCCTTCAAGCAGTGGTACAGCCTCACCCCCTAGGGAGAATGGAGCAGAGAGCAGCCTGTGTCAGCCATCCAAGCTCAGGCCCTTAACATGAAGTAGTGGTGAATGCAAGTTGTGGGAAGGGCATTTATTGATGGGTGTTATGAACCATTTTTAAAAGCATTTGTATTGCATGGTTTAACATATTTTGTTTATAGCGATCTTCCTGGAGCATTGTGTTATTCTGTCAGTAATATTTGTATATAATGCGTATAAGCAGTGGTGCCCAATCATGTGCCATGGAGGGCCAAGAGTATGCAGGTTTTCATTCCAACCAATCGCTTTGCCTGCTGGGGGCGGCAGTGTAGTATAATCGGTAAGGAGCTGGTCATGTAACCTAAAGGTCACAGGTTCAATTCCCAGGTAGGACCCTGCCGTTGTACCCTTCAGCTGGGTACTTAACCTGCATTGCTTCAGTATATATCTAGCTGTATAAATGGATGCAATGTAAAAAACTTGTGTAAGCTGCTCTGGATAAGAATGTCTGCTAAATGCCTGTAATGTAATTTCACAGATTAGTTGCCTCTTGTCTGGTTGACAATGTGTTTAATTTGTGAAATCAGCAGGTGAAGTGATTGGTTGGAATGAAAACCTGCATACTCTCAGCCCTCCATGGCACATGATTGGGCACCACTGGTATAAAGTGTTAGGATCTTCAAATGGAGAACTCAAGAACCATATGGGCTTCAGCCTAGCACTTTGTCTGAGCTCTGCACTTAAGTCACAAATTTGTCTGAAATACTTTTCCCCCAATAATAAACAAGTCATTTTTCATTTCAAAACCTTATCAGAAAAATCTGTTCTTCAGTGAAATGCAATTATAAAGCAACTGTAACAAGTGGACTAACTCATGTTCCTTGTTATCACATGCTGCACATCCTGTGGGACTACACTACTTTTGGGGTAAACAGAGTGTGTAATCTAACAATGTGAACAGAAAATTAAATTTTATGATACAAATCACCATCAGGGCATGAAGTCAGTCAGCAAGGTGTAGTTGTCTTTTCAAACTAACCACAGGAGCCTTTAGTTGATGTTCTTGTCAAAAAAAAGAACAGACAAATTAGTCCAACAGGTGTTGTGTCACAAAAAATGACAACTCATCCTTTAGCTGAGATATTTATTAATGCCAATTATCCTCAGAGAGACTATGTATCACAAGAAGCATCCTGACACATACCAGCTATTTCTTCCAGTTGACTTCAGGGGCACAACTTAACAGCAGAGAGGAACTCGACTCAAGACCAGCCTACTTTCTAGATCCCATACTTGCGGTTACTGGAGGCAGAGCTCCACGCTAAATGAGATGCGTAGCTCAAGCTCCTCAGTCCTCATTCCAAAAAGCATGCCAGGAAGACAAAACTACCATTTTTGTGTGCCCTCAGCTTATGTTGCAAGTGTGTTCTGGACAGAATAATATCTCGGCACACTGAACACAACAGCCTCAGGCAGTGTTCAGGAATGCAGTAGTCTCTGCAGTAGTGGAAGACACAGACATACATTCATGTTGCCTTTTGCTTGAGTTTCACAGACAGAAGTTTGGTGGCACTTAATTTCAGGAATCAGGTTATCCATTGTCACTGAAGAGGATGTTAATGCACTTAACTGCAAACATGCATAAGATGTTGAAATGTTCGAAACAAAGCACATTTATCTGAAGTTCTACTGCATTTCCACATACATACTGTATGTGGTACATCGCTCACATAAAATTTACATCAAAATATTACATCAAAGGTTACGCATAAGACTACAAGGCAATGACAACATAACCCTTAGAACAAATTGTGCAGTGCAGAAATAAGCGTAACCTGTTTCACTCAGCAGTTCAACAAGTTTAAGACAATACCACGGCGGGATTACTTGACAAACTGCCTGGAAATTTGCTGGTCATTTTTTGAAGCTTTTAATTAAAAACAAAACAGAAAAAGGGAGGGGAATCAATTCCATAGGAATTTTAGGTGCATGGCCACCCTTTAGCTTCCACTGCAAGCCAAGGCCCTGGGAGACGTGGAGGGTTGGATCTCAGGAATGGCATCTCACGGCTGCTGCTCAGAGAGTTTCTGCAGGATCATCCTTACCACCTCTTGCCCCTGTGCCCAAGACAGTGCCTCCTCAAACAGCGCATTGACGGGGGTGCAGGCCTCTTCCCTACGCAGGTCAGTCAGCTGACAGACTGCCACAGCGCCAGCCGCACCCACCAGCAACAGCAGCAGCAGCTTGAGCGTCACAGCCAGGAGTGAGCGCTTGGTCTTGGGGGCTGCCTTCTCCACCACTGCGTGAGCTGGACAGGCAGTAGGGAGAGCAAATGACACTTCTGCTGACCTCCTCCACGTGTGCATGTGAAACTCTCTTTGTCACATACTTGTCTGTATATACCCTATATACCACTTACCAACACACGCGTCTTTCTAGTGCCTCGACTGGGTCACCAAACATTAAAATTCTGTTTGTCAAAATGTCTCACAGCATGTTTGTTATCACAGATAACTAGCTAGCCATCTACAGAATTATATTCAAACAGAGGCTAAACTATCAATATAGTCAAGCTACAATCAGATTAGCTACTCTCTATACTGTCATTCATGGACATCGAGCTGACACTGTTGCAATTATGATATTATAACTGTTGGCTTACTTGCAAGCTTCAACTTTACCGAGTCACACCGATGTGCATTAATTTAGAATGGTGACTGAACTTTTGCAGGTGCTACTTCATGGCCAGGCATATATGGAAAAATTATACACACGTCCCAGCCAATCAGAATTGAGTATTCAGCCAAACTATATTGGTTTTGTGACCAAGCAACATTTTTGAGTTGAGAATAAAATTGTGTATCATATCTCACATTAACTGTGTTTATTGACACAATATGCTAAGCATTAAGACTTCACTATGATGGAGAAACTTGGGTATTGATGTGCGCTGCTATGCATGCATGCATTTTCTATACGAGTGGTGCCACCTGGCCAAGTTGCGTTCTAAGAATGGATTCTTCACCATACTAGGAATCTATTTCGAATCAAGAACATGCGATCAGTAAATCTGTGACATTCATAATATATACAAAAAAGGATAGATAGACATGCACACTCCTGACAGAGACCCTCTCCAGAACTCACCCTGCTGAGGTTCAGCTGACTTCTCCTCTTTCTCTTTCCGTTCCTGAGCAGCACGGGCAGCTCTCTGGGCATCATACTCTCTTCTCTTTCTCTCCTTCTCTTCCGCTTTCTCTCGTTTACGTGCTTCTCTTTCTCGTGCCTCCTTTGCTCTCTGCTGTGCTTCTTTTTTCTTTTCTAGTTCTGAAAGGAAATAGTCAGATTAATGAAAAGGTGTAAAATGAAAAATAATCTGCTTTTGTTTTTTCACTGAATTAAATTTCCTTTCAACAGCCGTGATGGGTTTATATGTGAATAGTTCCCAGAATGAGAGCTAACAAGGCTTTAAAAAATTTATAAAAAGGAACAACATTTGAATTTGAGTAACTTCTTGCCACAATACTGCAGTATTGATAAGAGCTGCACCAACCTCTTTCTTTAAGAAGACGGCGCTCTCGCTCTTTGTCCACTTCTACCTGTAGGACCTTCATGTGCTGGAGAACCTATATAGCATGACAGACAGACCTGGTTTATGCTCATAACAAGCAAAGCTTAAAAAAATGGAACCACAATGAACTGTACCTCCCATTTTACACACAGCTTCTCTGTTAATATGAGCTGCAAGTACTCCTGTCAAAACCTCTGCCATCTTACCCTGAATGCACACTGCTTGCACTGTTTCTCATCCAGACAGTCTCCCGCCACCTTGGCCAGAGTTGGTTCCAGGGGGTTATCCTTCAGATCCAGCCATTTCAGATTCTACAACATAAACACCCAACCTTACCTTCATTAAAAGGCAGTGGTAGCATAACTGATCAAAATACACGTATACCAGTTGTAGCCTATGAGGAAGTCACGATAAACATTAAAAAGAGGATAAAACCTAAGCGCACAGAATAAATATGTTTACCATGTGGATTGGGACATGGCAAATGCATGGCAATGGCTCATGTCATAATGTACTTACCCTGAGCTGGGAGATGCTGGTAGGCAGCGAGGTGAGCTTATTGTTGTAGAGGTCCAAGTGCTGCAGGCTGACCAGGCGGCCCAATTCTACCGGTAGGCTCACCAGTTGGTTTTTACTGAGGTCCAACTTCACTAGGTGACTCAGGCTGCCAAACTCAGGCTACAGGAAGAAGGAAATGGCATAAGACAAAGAGAGCACAAACTAGGACATGGAGAAATTTACAACAGTAACGTACATCTTGACACACTATAGTAAGTTAAACGTCATACCAGTAAGGCAATTACTTGACTTCCTACATTAGCTATTTCACGACTGCATGCTACTATTGTAATGATCCCACAGCAGTGATGGCAAGTAATAAGATAAGATAACGTGTGTGCATTTATCCTTGCCATTTAATCATTCAAAGACCCCAATACTTATTGGGGATACAAAAACGGAACACTCACGGGAAGGGTTGTGAGATTATTACAGGAGAGGTCCAGCACTGTGGCTTTAGGGAAGGCAGCCTGATTCAAAGAAGGAAGGGTATGGTGAGATGAGTTGCATTAAAAAAAAAAAAAAAACTTGCATCGACGCGAACGTTATTTAGTGCCAACTAATAACTTACCAGTTCTTTGACGGGCACCTCCGTCAAGTTGCACAGACTAAGGTCCATCTCATTGTCACTGATCTTGTCTCTGAGGTTTAGAACTTTGCCTTTATTCATTCTGTTCTGGGAAGCAGAAAAAGTCATCACGTAAGCTAGATAAGCCGAGCACTGATCATTTTACCTCCTATCACGGCAAGAACAAAAACTTGGCTAGACTAATATGGACGTGTCAGAGACAGGCAGCTAGATAGCTTGCTTGACAGAGCTAGCTCCTGACAAACAGAAATAAACGTCCCGACGAACCCTTTTACTGCGGTCTATGGGACGAACACAGTCGTACATAAGCACTACGGCACAACTATTAAATAACGTTATAAAGTGCAGAGTAACAAGTTGCCAAGCTTACCATGACATGTAACTAGCAAGTTAGCTAGCTAATGTCAGCCAGCTACGCTAATCTTCTACCTTCTTATACGTCTTGTTTTGTAAAATAAAAACGATTAAAATGGCAGTGGCTAATAAAAATAATTTGAATACGCGACTGTTAAATCACAACGTACAAGAAAAACTTCTTCAATGAGTCCACGCCTGTGTTCGCTGGACAGTTTCAGTTCAATCATTGAAGCCCTTCTCACGACGAGAATGAATATCCACGTCACACCTTTCGCCCGGTTGGGCTATGTCTTCAACAATCTTGTACAATCTTGTACAATCAACAGGAGGTTGCCATCTATAGTTTGGAGGAACGCACTACAACGGTATTTTTGGATCAAAATTCATTCTGTGTGGAGGATTATTCAACCAGGGATTTCTGACATGGTAAAATACCACATTAAAAATTATTGGTATTTTAACAACCTTACAGCCCTAACGAATTATTTCGTGCAGTTGCAGCTGTAAAGGTCGGGCTAAGTTGCCTGGATGACCAACTTCTTTTAACTCAAATTGACCCATTTAACACTTTTAATAAAAGAGGAATGATACTTTTGAAGTATGTATTTCATAAATAGTGATATATAGTGAACGCCATAGCGTTTGGGACAAAGATATATTTTTTATTGATTTGGCTCTGTACTCCACAAATTTGGATTTTTAATCAACCAATTCACATGTGGTTAAAGCGCATAGGCTCTTGGCTTAGCAGGCTTTTTGTGATTTCTGAGTTCAGCAGGCCTCTCTTTCTTCTTAATGATGTTCCAAGTGAATTTTGGTAACCCAGAGATTTGGCCTAATACTTTACAGTGACTGTCTTTTTTCTTCATCTTCTTATTTCTCATGCCTCATAATGGCTTCATTGACTTTCATTGGCATAACTCTGGTATTCATGTTGACAAACACCAACTAGAAAGGTTACAATTCCTGAAGGAATTGTGTGGGCTTGCTTTGAAATCCAACTGGCACTGTCCTCAAGCCTCAATGCATTTCAATGAGGGCGCATAGCTCAGAAGAAGCATGAAACTGTCCAGACCCACGGCGCATTGTAGCGTTACATATACAGCCGGGGATCAGCAAGTAGCGGTTATGTTTCAGGAATTAGTCATATCCTAAAAGTGTCATGAGTAAAACTTAGCTAACTATATAGCTAGCTAGCTATGGCATGTCCTCACCTCTGTAACGTTATTTCTTGTCCTCCGTGTGTCCATAGATCTATATCGGTGGTTGTAGCGTCTGTGTGTCCATACATCTGTATCGGTGGTTGTAGCTGTGTATAAATAAAAAAATATGAAAGATAGCAAGAGTGGCAAGCCCACTAATAACAGAATACAAAGGCATTCAAAAGGCTAGAATCAAAATGGAGTCAACTGGAAACACGTGTGAAGTCATTCAGAAAAATGTGAATTGTTTGAACACAAATCTGAAATTGTGGAGGACAGAGCCAAATAAATAAAAAAATATATGTCTTTGCCCTAAACATTGGCAATATATCATATAACCATAATTATTTTACCACAAGATGGCAGCATAACACACAATTATAACACAGCTGTCCCATCTTTTGCCAAAAGAATTGTAAGGTTACTCATTTTGGTCACGATGTTTCAATGTAATACAGAGTAGTTAATTAATTCCTAAAATGTATTCTCATCTGAGTTATATTAAAGCTCCTTAAATATGGAATGTTTTATGATGCTTTATCTTGATGGTGGAAAGTATTTACCACTTATGTCTCAACATTTTTAATCACTATTTGTAGAAGGAATCAAACATTCGCATCAGATGCTCTAAGACAGGAAACATGATTCTCAAAACCATCCTTAAAGCTGCCACAGTAAGTGTTTGCACTTGACTCGCTCTTGGTCTCTGTTTGTTTATGCGCATATTCAAACATATATGATAGTTGCAGTTCTTAATGTTACCCTCTAACCTTAAGACCTGCAAGTAAAGATTAACTGGGAAGTCTCAGACTTCCTGTTTGGGTCTTATTCTCAGCCATTCTCCAGTAATGTGGAATGAGCTCACCAATGTCAATGTGTAATCATAATTGCAGAACAAACCGAAAAAGCAAAAAGCTACCTCAGGGGGCCATTTTGGTTGTGTTTCTATTTTAAATGAGACCAGGCGGGCCATAGGACACCCCAGCTCCAAATACTTATTTAGCGTCCTTCCAGAGACACAATCAGTGGAGCATGATAGGTATATAATCATCTCCCAGTGATGAAAAAACATTTGATAAATAGCGTATCAGTAGTTTTCACTGTCCGGCAATAAATGGTTAAAATGTATCTCTGCTTTCTTTTTAATTTTTAATTTACCTGAAACTAACTGAAAAAAGAAGACACTTGACAGTAGTTAAACTGTTAAAAGTTTTGGAAACATTATGCTATATTTCAAATATAATGGCACAAAAACCGAGTGTCTGTTTGACTTACAATTTTTTAAAAATTGTACTAGAATACACATGCAATACATAGTTGATATTTTGGCATAATGCGGAGTTTCCATGAAGAGTAGAAAGAGAACTATGAGGGCAGCAGGTCACAGCTTCTTCACAACAACAGGCAAAACAAAAGAGTGTCATGTAACTAATTAAAAAGTGTCTCTGTAAGTTGTTCATTGTTTTTTGTAATGCCTTGTTTGGTAATACCAGTTCTTTCAATTGTTTTGAAAGGACCTGAGTGAATACGCTTCATTGCAGAGGTGCATTTGTGACATGAAAAGTTAAGTATTTTGAGGGTGTAAATTTTATTAACATTCCCACCCCTCCCCTTTAGTACTAGCCTGCCCCCTTTCCTGAAAGTAAACAATAATCAAAATTTCCAGGAAGTGGGATAGTTCTTCAGGTCTTGCTCATCACCATGGTTTCAACCCCTGGTTGAATCCCATTGCATCCACTTGAAGAACTCAGACCACCCATGCAGAAAAACTGTAACCAGAAATATAATTCTACTGTATAGTTTCTACAGCATATCCTAATGATTGCTTAAATATACCAAACATGACAATGATACATCTAAAACTTAATACTGAATGTGGTTTATTAATGTGACTTTTATTGATGATAAATAGAAGACTCAAAGCTTATTTTTTTAAACATAGTTCTACATATGAGATGTCTCAGATATTGTGCCATGTTGAAAAAACCACACACATGAAAATACATAGGTTTAATGAGGTTATCAGTGTTATACAATATGGAGATAAATTTAAAATTCTGTAAAATTAACAAAGCGTGGAATTAGCATTCTCTCCACTAATCTGTGACTAACATGACATCCTAGTTTCTGATTCCCCACACCACATTCAATAGAGCTTTGCCAGCTTGTCAGTAGCATATAACCTTCTGTGAGCTGACTGAGAAAATCTGACTTTCTAATCTGGTGTTAACTGCAATGAATTGGGGTTTAAGATTCTCAGTCTCAGTCAAGACTTACTAGGGTCTTGTTTTGTGCTGATCGTTGACTTGCAAAACATGCCCTATTGACCCCAGTCACCTTTGTACAGGAGGGACATGCAGCCAAGGAGGTCATTGTAGTCAGTTATATTTAAATGTTGAATTGGGTACATGTGGGATTAAATCTTTCTTAGATGATAACACAGGTGCAGGATGTAGCTTTGTCAAGGGTAAAATAGGGCTTTCCTGATAAGAATGTCTGAAGAAACTATGAAGCATTGTGATAAGTGTAAATTAAATGATTGGCTAAAAAACTTAAGGTAAAAAATAGAAAATACAACCAATTGTATAATTATCTGAAAAGTAACTAAACGTGCATTTACAATCCTTCAAAGAGAGAAACAATCATTTTCTTATAAATTTATGAGAATTTTTTTTAAATTTTCATTAAAAAAAAATATTAGAAACAGCAACTGCTACTTAACTTTTACCTCAGCAAAAAGAGGAAGAAAAGGGAAGAACCATATCAAATTAGTTTGTCCCCCTCTTTATTAATTCTCAACAATCCTTTCCAATAGCACTTGAAAGCAATTGAAAAGATGACACTAAAGCCAACAGTACACAAAGCAACACCCAATGCAAACTACTTTGCTCTTCAGCCCTGGAGTTTTGGTTCCTATGTCACTAATCTGTTACATCAGGTGTTGCCACCTTTGTGTGGTATCTGAGTACACATCCCTCTGTCTTAACCTGCATCAATGGGCCTGGTCCAGGCTGGCAGTGGTCACAATGAAGGTAGCACAAGTGTTGGTGTAATGCGGGAGGGATAGGACAGGTGCAAAGGCTGTGACACCTTGATGTCATCTCCACCTTCTGTAGGATGTGAGCAAAGTGACTGGACTGTTACACAAAATACATTTCCTGTTCACATAAGGGCTGTAAAAATCTTCAATCATTTTTTCTTTAAATCAAAACCATCCTCTCTTTTGCCATTTCAGCTATTGCTGAATATTGCTTAATATTAAAGAGGTGAAGTGGGCTGTTGGATCATGTTCTTTACCACAAAGCTTTTATTAAACTTTTGCAGGCAATAAGTTTGCAAACATTTATACATTTCAGTTTACAACAGCTGTGGGTGCTTAGTGCAAATATTAAGATTGGGGTAGTCGGGAGAAACTGTGAGCAGGCATAGGGCGATTTCATCCTTTTGTCACATTTTCCTGCCCCTATGGCTTGTCTAGTATTGCTTTTGCTTAATATTAGATTCTATCAACAACAAATATCTATCAACAAAAATATAGTTCAGATCTTATTTGACACCATTAAGAGAGTTTGCTCTCTGCACTATCTTCTGTTTATTCATATCCTCCTTAGTCAAATTACCCTACCAGTAAATAGCTGCAAATGTTAATACACTACTTACAACACTGTTGTAGAACGTTGGAAGCAGAGTACTACAACAATCGAAGGACCTGAGCTTTCTTAGGAAATACAATCTTGATTGAACTTTTTTGAAATTATAACTAGGATTTTAAAGAATAATAATAATAATAATAATAATTTAAATAGCACGTTATACATTGTTTTATACATGGTCTTTTTTTGTTGTTGTTGTCGACCTTGTGTATTTTATTCTGTGTTTTTGGCTTTTATTCCTAGAAGCACATTCTGTCACATGAAGGAATAAATGCTTTGGCAATGGACATGTCAGGGGTGTCATGCAAAAAAAGGCATTTTATTTGGAAATGCCATCCCCCCCCCCACTGACAGCAATATCCCACCCTGCTGGAGAGCTCCCACATGTCCGTGTCCCTGCCGGCCTTGCCTTGTGTGCATTCCTCTCAGTTAATAAGTGTTTGTCTGAACCCTGGTAAAGGCTAATGATCACCCCATGTAAACATGCAGTTCCCTCCCACTCCAAACAATAAAAAGAACAGCAATGATACTCTCATAACTGTCATAAATGAGTCTTTCATAGATACTTAGCTCAGTCATTACCTGACGTTATATTATCTTAATTAAAAGTAAACACAGATGAGATCAACTGTCAGATGGCATTGTGTGCCATTATTTCCACAGAGCAATGATTAGACTTATTTTTGAATGCATGCTAAATTAATTTGACATAATGAAGCAGATTTGGGATGTAATAAAAATTTGATAGTGTGATCATTTGAAGCATATGTAGAACATTTCCTTATATTTTAATGTTTAATTCTAGTCTCTTCAAAATTCAATAATGTATTCTTTTGATACAATGCAACTCCATGGTGATCTAAGTGGTCATAATTATCACGGCTGAAACACGATTGAAACATTATTCAAGGGAATGTAAATAGATTCATTCTCATTCATCTGTGTAAATGGGAATGTGTTTTTTTAAGCAGGCCTCATTTTCACATCAAGCCCAAATGTAGACCCTCTCAATAATACCCCCCGGAGTGAGACCAAAACAGCAGCCATGGGCACTGAACTGACAACAGAAAGAGAGAGGCAGCTACATTCAGGAACATTCACGGGTTCTAGGCCCTCTCTGTTCCCATGGAACCGTTTACTAAGGGGGACCTACAGCAAGACGCTGTTTTCTTTGCTGGGGGTGGAAAGCAAAGAGCAAAAAAAGAGAGAAGTGGGCTGTTATAAGGAGCAGCATCACAGTGAGGGTGCTGGCACACTGGAGCTGAGGGGATCGCCGAAGATCTGTGAAACGGCGTTGTTCCAGAGCTTCAGTTGAGTCGCCAAACACAAAGAAACAAAGAAATAAAATCAGAAAGGTTGAAATAAGAAAAGGGAGGGAAAAGAGAAGAAAAAATAGAACTGTCCATTGTGAAAATGCAAAAGGCCTGGTGGGATGTTTACTGAGAACCAATGAGGAATGGAAAATAAATGGACAAAAAGTCAAGGGAAAAGGCTTGCTATGTTCTTGTTTGGCTGGGGTGTTTACAATTGACCTGAGGTGTCAGCCTAGTGGTCCAGGCCAGGCCCTTAGCACAGAGGGCCGCTTGGTTTAAGGATTTGCTTTGTTCATCCCACCCTCCATTGAGAGGCAGGTCTGGGCTTGCCCGCCTGGAGGCACAGTCCACAATGCTGGGCTGTAGCAGCTAGGAACAGGCACAGCTACAGCAGTGTTTGTTTACTCTTCTTTATGAAATGTCCTCCCTCAACGTCCTTCTGAGGAATGCTAGCGCTGCTGCATGCCGCCGCATTGTCTTCTCGTCTCTATGACCGTGAACACTTCCTGCATCACACAGCAGGGTCACCAGGATACCAAGAGTGTTGAAGCTCTACTGGTTAATGCTGTACTTCACTGTGGTATCCTCTCAAAACACGAAGGAGGTCAAATTTCACTTGTTTCTTTCTTCATCAAATGATGAATTTCTGTTTTTCTTTATGACTCATCAACCATTCTTTTTAATGTGTGTTACGTTTGTTTTTTTAAGCTGTCCTCAATACCTAAAAATTGCAAATAACTGGAAAAAAATAGGCTTTTTGGTTTACAACTGATAAGTACCCCATTCTATTTCTATGTATGCAGGCCAGAGCAGATATCACCACAAAGACTATTCAGTCCCTCATAATAACATAGGAAACCATCTGACAATTATTTAAAAAGAGGAAATATACAGACAGGCTTATGTGTATATTAAGCTGGATTTGCAGTACCTGTGAGTGTGCAGTCTCAGAGCACCCAAAAGTGTAGAGTATTTCTACATAACGTCTTTTTTCCTCACTGGAGGAGTCATGTCTTACCTAAGGAGGGTGCCTGTGGGACTTTACTGACATTTACCCTACTGCTTTCCCATCATCCCCCTTTTCCTGTCATCACCAGCTCGCCCCAGAGAATCCGACCTGCTGGAAACTCCTGCCCATGCTCCGTATACCTGCTGCCGCTCACATCTGTCTGCACAAGGGAGCTGAGCTGAGAGATATATGCAGGGGATTTGGTCTGCCGCGCTCAGGTATCCACCCACGGGTGTAAAGCCACTGTGATCATGGTGACTGCCATAATAGGTTGCCTGCATAGGGCTCTCAGGCATCTATTTCATATGCGTTTGCTGACAAAATGACCTTGGCTTGAATTTATGAAACGACTAGGCCAGATCAGCTAGTGAACACAAGCAACCTTGCGGTCAATCTGAGGACATCACATAAGACGACTTAAAGCAGGCTGTGATTAGGAGAACTGAGAATGGGGTCAGGGATGGAGGACTGGGTGGGTGGGTGGGTTTGGTGGGGTTGGGGGGGGAGGTGTTTTGAGGCCAAACACAGCAGTCACACGTGTACCGGGTAAAACCAATCCTGAATTGTGATGCAGAACAGAAGACAATCACAGTTAACTGTCAGTTCCGGGAATGGCTTTGTTCGCTCTTTTTCAATCTCATTCCCACTCGGTGGAATGCCACAAAGGGCACCCCTAGGTCGCTTTGTGCAGGGAACAGCGAGGCTTCCCACCTTTTCAGAAAGCTGTGCTTCTCCTGTGGTTACTCACTGTGTGTTTGTTCTCTTTGCCAGTGACGCATGTCGGATTACTCTTTCGCTTGTGTCTCGTTGACAAAGGCCTATCAGGGCCACACTGCAACGGCGAAAAGACACACCAAACAGCCACCCATCAGTGAACCCAGCCAAGCCTCTTCTGACCCAACGCCTGACCTTGTGTATTTTAAACACGTCAGAAATAATGCTGACTTTACAGAGTTTTGCATCAGATATTGCACTATGTTCACTAATGATAATTGTTGGCTATTGGAAACTAAATTAGTAAGAGTTTGAAAATAAAGGACTATATAAATAAAAGACTATATAACCTGCAAAGTACATAATTCCTCAGCATTATTATCCTCATTCTAACAGATGCTTTGGATATATGGTCTTCTTGATATATGTAGCAACAAAACTCAGATATAGTTTATAATGTTGGAAAGAGCTAGCCAGGCCAATACAGCATGCACACATGCGCAGCTGAATCTCGCTTCTGTTCCACAAATGGCGTAAAGCAGGAAAAGCTGATAGTGGATCTAGCTGTATCTTGTTTATATTTCACACTAAAACACTTTGTTCTTTTTGTCTTATCCCCACGGCTACAACAAATGCATTCTCGAGCTTTCACTTGGCTGAGCAGCTCAAGAAGCTTAACCAGTGCATTAAAGCGGGACTGCACACTGTTTCAAAAAGCCCCTGTGCATTTGCCCTGCTGATGGGGGTTATTAAAAGTTCACTTCGGTAAGGCAAATGCACTTTTACAAAGACTTGCACCGTCACTGTAATTAATCTCAACCACCAGCAAACCTTCCCTCTCTACAATCGCTATGCCTCCACAACCCGGCTCTATCCCCCAGAGTCTGAGGGATCAACAGGAGAAGCGCTCTCATTCTCCTTCCCGTCTACATGACAAAAGAACCAGCAGTTGCCTGGGAGACTGGCTTTCATTAGCTATGTGATAAAAAAGATGGATTCTCTCTCTCTCTTTCCCCCTCCCTTCTGAACGTAGAGACAAGCTGAACTCGTCAGTCCATCCAGCCAGCAGAGTCCCGCTCTCTCTCTTTCTCTCTCTCTCACTCTGTCCTGGGCCTGGAATACCAATGGGGTTGTGGGGCAACAGCGAAAAATACGTCTTGAAGGCAGCTCTTGTTCCACCCCCAAGGACTGGCCAAGCCAATATTTTCACAAGGCGAGAAAATCCTGGGGTCAGCGTAGACTTCGTCACATTTGGCCAAGAGCACACTCTTCTCTCAAAGGTTCACTTTCTTTTTTTAGCTTTACTTTCTTTCCTTAAAACTGTTACACTGTTATACACTGTATACTGTGCAAAGAGAAGCATGTATGTATGTATGTATGTGTGTTTCTGCGTGTGTGTGCACATTTGTATGCACTTTTGTTAATTCATGCAAGCATGAGGGTGTGTACATAAGTAAATATGTATGCATATGCGAGTACTCATTTACCATTGATATATTGGAACGACTGAGGTGCCAAGAGCAGAAATAATCATCCAAGATGTAAGATACAAAAATTAATAAACTGAATGTTGAACACAATGTGCATGTGCTTCAGGAAAATATATCAATTGTATGAATATTCACTTCCAACAACTTATTCTCCGAGGCTGCCACATAATTCAAATTTTCCTATAAATATGCTTCTCCTAATGTGTACAAGTAACGGATTATAAAAATGAAAAATGAGTATAAAATTTAAATATCTATTGTGGTTTTCATACTTTTAAATTAGGTATAAATATTTAAGATGTTGTTGAATTTGTTTTTCTGTTTGTTGCTATGTTTTGGGGTTTAGGTGTTCCTCGAATGAGAGAGGCTGGGTACCATCTCAGAGAAGATATCTCCTTACACAGAGCTGTCACCAGGGCTGGGAAATAATGCAGGCATCACGTTACTGCAGCTTCTCACCTAACAAACACACCTTATAATTATAGACCTGCTTTCAGGAGGAATGCTCACTAGAAAATAACTCTGGGCGTACGTGACGTCCCTACCTTTCATGTTACATATATAGGTCTGTCGGTCTTTGTGTCACATCAAGGCTTAGCATAAATACCTGTTTGGTAATCTCCCTCTGTTTAAATGCACGTACGATGCCACACACAGAATCAATAAATGGGGATGAGTGTGGTTACTAGCATCTCCAATAATAAATAACATACATCGCTATTACCTAATGCATAAATAACCAATGGAACATTTTGTTACAGGAACACTCAGAAACACCCAATTTTACCTCAGAGAATACATAACGGAAGTATTACATTGTCTCACTTTCCAAATGGTGCTTAATTTTGTCACTTTTAAGTTTTTCCATTTTTTTATTTGCACATTGTTTCCTCTCAGCATCAGCTAAACTCATTCTGTTTTTAAAGTAAGGGAAAAAATACATTTCCTTCAATTAACCTTTCGCACAAAAAGTGTCAGGAGTGAATAGTGCCCTAAATCAGTTTCTACCCATCCCTCATTGAGATTGCTTCGTTCAAGAACAAAATCAAATAATAAATAATTAATCAGAAAACATAAATAAAAAATCAGTTGAAGGTAAATGTTGCTGCACAAAGAAGAGAAGTTGAGACATGCCCCTTGCCGTCTGGTTCTTTTAAGAGTGCCACATAAACCTGTCACCTAAACTTCTGGCACAATGGCGTAGCCAAGAGTGGACAGAGAAAGACTCTAAGGTTGAGTAAGGCCAAACAATGCAGAATATCAGGACATGGGACAAACATCTTTCTTGGACCTCACACGAACCCAACAAGAGGTGCCAAAGCAGACTCCAAGGCCCGCAATAATCTAATTGAGCACAGACAATAGGGGTTAAAAACTGTATCCCTCACTGTTGAGACTCACCTCTGAAAACATGAAGGCGCAAATTGCGAATGAGAAGCGCATACAATCACAAAGCCCTGAGTGGCCTATATGGCCCTCAATTCATCCCATTCAACAAACACAAGCCACACTACCAAATGGGCCAGAACAAGAAAGCCCAAATCAACCGAAACAAGCGTCCAGGCTATGTGAAAGAGAGTCTCCAGAAGCAAATCTCTTTAAAGTATTTTATTGTAAATAAAACTTAAAAAGAAAAAAAGAATGGTTATTACAATTGCACACATGAAACTGCATATCCCAGCATAAGAAACCAACACAATACAAAGAAGAAGGAGAACACAATGACAAACAAAATAAACAGATTTTCAGAGATGATGCATACATGATGAGAACTTTGAGGAGATGGGAGTGCGATTTAAGCTGCACTAGGATGACAAAGTGGCCCCCTCTGCGCTTACTTCCTATCAGGGTGAGCTGACAGGGAGAGCATATGGGAATCTGTGTTTTTCCATTTTCTTGAAAAGCACTGCAGCCACTAAAATTCCCATGGACCTATCGAAGAACAGATTGGGTATGTTTTCATGCTACAAATCTTTAGCCAATAAGAGCCATCCTACACCAGACCAACTGTAGAGTTATTGTTCTCACAGAAAAGTGGGGCTTGATATTTTTAGTCAATTATTTCATAATTATATCAAGAAGAAATTTTTTTTTTTCAGAAGCAGTTTACCTAAATAGGTAATACACACACACCTCATATTCTATACTGCACAAAACACTAGATACAACAACACTCATTTCTCACAGAGATAGATGTTACCAAACACAATATTTTAGTATTCATACTATGACTGCATTGTTATATTCCAATGACCATTCAGGTTTAATTCTGTAGTTGAGTCAAAATTTTCCACAAAAAGCAAAGCAAATGTCCCTCCCATAAGTCCTAGTTGTGGTCCAGTCACCACAAAGCTGAAGTCTGCATATTTTCAAGCCAAGTTTGAAGACACAAATTTGAGTATTCAGTAGATATATGGGACATCTTATGTAAAAAGACATACCCCAAGCCAGATCAGAGCGCATTTGGTGATCCCTAAACTCCATATTAAGACATAGTAAGATTGTGAGCTTACAATGCTTAGTCAGTAAGTGCGCTAGACAATACAGTCACTACAAGCCCTGCCAGTCATACTTTGTACCCTTTTCGACATGGCACATTGTATACGCTTATGATGTGTATTCTGAGTATTCCTCAGTAATGGAGGTGCTTCTGAGGATAATTCCTTGGCTTTAGCTATCCAAATGCAGAAAAGCTATCATTTCAGTTAAATGAAAGTTGCATAAGCTCAGTCTGCTGTTTGGTATTCAATGTACTAAGATATATTTCCATATATATATATATATCCTCCACAACTGTAGTATCATTCTGGAATTACTATTTTTGATCCTTGATTAATTTTTCAGCCAAAAGAATCCAGTGATATTAATGGTCATTAATTTACTGAATGCTCATGTCCTGTCAAAAAGAACACACTTGCTGACTGCCTGAGATACGTCATATTATGCCATATAACTGTCTTTCCATATGTTTGGGGGGGAGACAGGGTTTGGGGGGGAGACAGGGAGACATGTCACTCCAATATTTCCATATGAATTAACTGTCCCAGACAACTAATTTATATGAAAATATTGGGGGTGACATATTTCCCAGTCTCCCGTCTCCCCCAAAGTTGAAATGAAACCTACCCCTACTGTATGTGCTTTATACTCGTTTGTGTGAAAACATAGTATGTCTCGTGTTTTTTCCCCCCTTTTTTCTGCATAGTGAAGGGCCATTTATCATTTGCTGATATACATTCTGAAAGCAGGCAGACCTATATAACAAAACAAAGATGCAGCCACTTTCAAACTGTAATGATTTGGCACATTTTCTTTTTTTGATGTCATTATTACTATAATAGCCTACTATTGATACAAGTAATTATAATTCACCATGGATATCATTTGCCCAACTTGCCCCTCTGGGTCCATACAGGAGATACCCATCATCAGGTCACTCCTGACAATAAATCAGTCAGTCCCCTCTGACTTCCAGGGAATTTCCAGAAATCCAGCATGGCTTTTCAGCCTTACCAAAGGCAGACTGGTGTGTGACAACCAACATCTGGAAAGCACTACGAGTACTTTCTCTTTTTCAGTGTCCATGACAAAGAAGGTTTAACCTTTGTAAACTCTAATATTGCATTCTGTCATTGCTGTAATTGAGACTTGATGATTACATGTACACGAATATGAACAATCATGATACTCACAAATGGTTATAGCTGCAATAACTTTGGAACCCTTAGACACAGCAAGTAAACAAAGACAAAGCCCTGTGCACTTTTTCATATAGAGCACCAGGCAACCTCATTATCCTGATTCGGAGGCAGGACTAGCCCTGTGCATTTCCTGAAATGCCTTATCCAAGTATTCACTAACTTTCATTCAGTATTAGAATGGATTTCTTGAAAACACATTAGTAAGACTCCAGGTCTACATGCAGTTTGCATTCAATGTTTGTACAACCTTTTTTGGGATATTTTGAACTGCGCTCAATCTCAAGAGAACCAGCACTTGACAGTTCGCTGAAAATGACAACTTGAACAGTCACCATCTCAAATATCTGGATGGCAGGCTGATGCCTGGAATGAATGAGAATGTGCATAGAGAGGTGTAACAGTCTAGACCTCTCTGTTTTCTTACAAGTCAGTTTTCCCTGGAAGGGAGTGGGAAGGGACGCCTTTTTCTCAAAGAAAGGACTCAATCTTACTGCTGAGGTCCCCACTGAATGAGTCTCCGAGGTCAAGCAGCTGGTCGAAGTTTACTCCGGAGTTGCAGAGAAAGTCGGTACGTTTATCCAGGCCTCCCTCGTCTTCTTCAGGCCAGGGGCTCTGCAAGAATGCGGTGGCCAGGAACGTCTCCTCATCGAAGTCCAAGCTGCTCTGCTGGGTCTCAGAGAGGATGTGGCTGCCGCTGCTGTCAGCGGAGGCCTCCAGGGGGCTCCACTGCTGTGGGCGCCCAATGTGCCTGCCCCGCACCGTCAGGTCCTCGTCCCGCTCCATGGGGCTGAGCTGGCAGGTGCTGTCCAGGCTCAGCTCGCCACACAGCTCCGAGTCCAGCAGGGCGTCCCAGTCGAAATCTCCCTTCAGGGACCCCAGCTCCTTCTGTTCATCGACACACAGTAAGGGGGAGCTGGAGCGCCGAGGGGCTTTCACCACTGATGTCCTGCGCAGCATTGGCTGCTTCCTCTTGTAGCCACACCCCTTCCCTGACAACCAGGCCCCAGACATGCTGCCCTCCGCACTGCACGGGTCCCAGTTCTGGTCTACCCCTGTGGCCTCTTCGAATTCTTGCAGGAGCTGCTGGGACTCTGGGCTGATGGACAGCTCTCCTGGTCCACTGACTGCTGGCAGGGAACCCACAGGGCGAGCCTGGAGCCCTGGCCTGACCCTGGCCTGCAGGGCAGGATTGATCTGCACCGGGGGCAGACGGCGCTTTTTGTAAGCGCCACTCAGCAGCCGGTCGGCGTACTGCGGGTCAATCTTCCAGAAGCCTCCTTTACCTGGCTCGTCCTTCTGCCGTGGGACCTTGATGAAACACTTGTTCAAGGAGAGGTTGTGTCGGATGGAATTCTGCAAAAAGTCAACATTAAGAGGAACAAATTGCGATTAAGAATAAAGAAGATGATTCATTTGGATTGCAAAATAAAATGTATTTCAATAATTGCCATTGATAATCCCGGTCATAAGAGAATGCTGTAAATATTGTGGTTAAGACCATAACAAAATGAAAATTCTGCACAAAAGAACCTTGAGGTCTTCAAAAGACATATTTTACTGGTAAGACCTGTATTCTAGTTTTCAGAATTTATCAAAAGAGACGTACTAATGTGCAATAATGTCTTTTTTTCTTTGCTCTTTAGAAACTGAAGAGAATATTAGCATCATAAGACTGGTTAAATATTATTAAAATCATGCTTTCATAACAGAATTTCCAGGGAATGTACCTAATAAGAACTGATGAACCTGGGAGTGTGTGGCTAAATGGGGTAAGTAATGATTTATCAGAAAAATGAATAACAGTTCTGGAGTGTTTTCAGTGCACTTCCCTTTAAATGATAAACCTACTTGCTGTAGGTACTTGTAGCTAAAACCTGAATTTGTACTTTCATCTCCACAATGAGAAAATCCCACCCCACAGCCGATTTTCTCCTCGCTGAAGCAGAAAATCTGAGAGCATTGGATTAAAAATAAAAAAAGTGAAAATACAAGGCCAGTCAGGATGATGTCTTCAGTAGGAGGATATTGGCCGGTGGGGATCAGCATGGCTGTTAGCCTACAGCTTCCCAAGCATGGCAGCCAGCCCAGAACTCTTAACAATATCAAGCCTCACAAAAAAGTCCTACTGCTTCCCGTAAAATAGCATTGTGCCCAGCTGCAACTTGGCCCCTCTCCAAAGCACACAGACCCCCCCGTGGGCTGCAGCAGATGCTGAAAGAGTGCCCTACTCTGTTTGGCGAGAGTAAAAACGGAGCAGACAGAAAGAGTTTTGCTAGAACAGGGCTGAGGCACCTGTCTTCTGCTTTGAATTGAGGTGTATTTTCATTTTATCATGCTAGCCACAATAATGCTCAAGGGCCATTAGAAAAAGAAATCTTACAAATACTCTTTTTCTCAAGGTGTGCTTATTTTTGCTTTTACCTGTAGTCTTTGTTCCTGTAGTCGTATGTGTATAGTGAAGTATTATTACAGAACAGTCTGGAAAACAGCTCCAATGCAATTACAAACACCCTTGGAAATGGAAACATACCCCAAGTTTCTATGTGCTCCCTTTAGCCACTCACCTGCCAAGTGGGATCTGCATGGCGGAAGTAGCAGAAATTGTCAGTGATCCACTTGTAGATGCAGGACAGGGTGATCTTGGACTTCTTGCTGGCTTGCATAGCCATGCATATGAGGGTGGCGTAGGAGTAAGGTGGCTTAACATGGGGGTTGGTCTTGTAGTCCACCTCTTCTGGGCAGTGGCCATAAGTGACCAAGCCTAGGAGGGCAGATGAGGAGGGGCCCCTACAAAAGGCAGCAGACGTGGGCTTTCCTGGGGTATGGGGCATCCCCATTGACGCTGGGTCAGCTGCCATGGGGGAGGCCGGAGCCTCAGAGCCCACCAGGCGCTGATGCCCACAGAGGGGATGCTGGTTCTGGCCGGAGAAAGGCACCTGTTGGTTTCCACTGGCATTTATGATGGAGAACTCTTGAAGCCACTGGAGGCTGGTCAGGCTGTCGTCCAGGCTGACTGAGCTGCTGCAGCCATTGCTGCTCGAGGTGATGCTCCCATCCAGCTCCTCAGCCTGCGCAGCTGCAGTCACCACCTCCTCCTCCAGCGCCACAGAGCCCTCAGGCCAGGTGTCTGCACAGCTCAGAGTCAACATGGCCCACAAGTGTCCCAGGCTCTCTCTTTCACCAGCTCCCCAGTCACCAATCTGCCAATTGGACAAAGCTTCTGTAAACAAGGCCTGACAATTCATACATAAATCAATACCATTAAAACCTATTGGAATTTTGCAAATGTTCAGGTACTCATTCCAAGTTAGACTGAATGTTGGGGTATTGCTTAGATCAGGTAAAGACCTGCATTACAAATGTACTTCAACATGTGCCACAACAAACACCGCTCACAAAAAAGACTGTCTTGGAATGCTACAGCCTCTTGTTCAATTGTCCGCATTGTGGAAGTTCATGGAACTTTCCTGAAAGTCTCGAGGTTGCCCCCCTCAGGCCTGATGCGTTACTCACAGACATCGACGTACTGCGCCAATTAAACTTAAACAGAAATTGAATTACCCTCCGCAAGTATTGTATTTAATATTCATGTATATGTATTTAGGAAGGTAAATGTATATTTTTTTAAAGAAATCTTGTTCATTAAAATGATTCCATCAGCAATCAATGAAGGTAGTGCACCTGCGCAACTAGAAAAAGGATAACAAAAAACAATGATGATAATAATGGCCAAAGATAATTAATCTCTGGATTAATTAATTCTTTTAAACGTCGTAGCTAAAGAATTTATTAGTCTCTTGATTCATGATTCGTTTAACAGTTAAATGGCTTACCAGTTATCAGTGTCGGCTATTCTGCTGACAGGTAATTCAATTTCTGTAATCTAGCCAATGAGCCGATGTAATAGCAACAACAGCAGGTATTTCATTATTTAGCTAGCAATAAAATAGATACGTCGTCACTCACCTTCTGTAAAGCGTAGGCTATTAGAAATAAAAAATAAGGTATAGCCTACTGGCTCCTGGTAAAATTGTTGATGTGGTGTTTTTTAGTAAAGAAAGAAAAAAGAAAAAGTTGCACCTGTTGCCAGTTGTCTGCTTTTGTGAAAATCCAAGCACTTGGTTGTATCGACCACTTTGTAATTGCGGGTCGCAAAAAATGGTATCTTTTCAACGATTGCAGCAGCAGGAAAGCTCTCGGGGAGCAGTTTAATACCTGCAACAAGAGGTTTGGCCGAACACCATAGAAACGGCACACCCCCTTGTAAACAGCTTCCCGTTCTTCCATTGGTTTGAGCGTTGCTATAGCATTTCTTTTTAATCACTTTCTCACTTTTGGTTTGTCCTACACCAAGTGAATTCAGTCGGATGGTGGAGGGGGATTTGTTGAACTTTAACTTTTTTCATGCAAATCGGTAGGATATGGAGCCAGACAGTCAGACAGGATAGAGGAGAAAGCGTAAAATTAGGGGAAAGAATCGGTATGGTTTATTGCCACATTAGTGGAGGCACGACCGGGCTTTTCAGTGACACCAGATTATGACGTGTAAATCCTAGAGTGTAGTGGGACAGTGACATTTCAAGAAAAATAATTTCTGTTTTTTGGTTTGTTTTTTTTGTTTTTGGACATGTAAATACTCTTTTATTGTGTGTGTGCTAATTCCAGTATATTTCACCATGGGCTATTGGAAGTTGCAGAATATTTAAGCAACCAAATCAAGTAAAAAAGTATAAACAAAAATATAAATAGGTGGACTACCATTTAATTTGTATTTCATGTCATGTATTTTCATTGGCATTTTAATTTCAACCCACCCACAGAGCCACACAGTTGGCTAATTTCTTACCCTCTTAGAATAAATTAATGATGACAAATGATTTGAGTTTTTAGAAAGGTGTTTATTGTATTTTTCTTTTTATTTTATGTGGTTTTATTTGAGTAACACATTGCTCAGTACTCTATAAAAGATATTACTGGAAAGACAGCCCTTTCCTTTGAAAGGGTGAAATGAAGGAGATGACGAAAATGCCCTGTCAACTTCTGATGTTGTCGTGATGACTTAAGAATCAAGGTTTGAACTGAGAATTGGCTAATGGTGCACAAGAGGAAAAGAACTGTACTGTTGGTAAAGAAAGGGTAGGATTACAGTGCAAATGCACTTGAGGGAGATCTGCGTGGAGGTATACTACTGACTTGTGTGGACTGGCCTAGGTTACCATGCTCAATCTACACTTGTCACATGCACCGCAGCTCTGTGGTCTAGGAAAGACTAGGTAGTGCATTCATTATCAGTATTACTGTCCCTTTTAAAGTACAATGCTGGATTTAAAAAAAAAATGACATAACCATCCAATATAATAAACAGCTTCAACAAATAAACACATGAAACATGTAACACCAGTGACAACAGTCTAAGCTAACAAAATTATTAAACTAAAATGAAAAAAAAAATGAAAGCCTACCCATGGTTTCTACTCAGCACAAATGCCATATAAAATGAGACTCTAGGTAAGATACCCGTAACCTCAGACCAATTCTGGTCCAGAGCTGTGAAACCATCCGACAGTATTGGTTTGGATGAATAACTGAAACACAAGGATAGACACAGAATGAATCTGACCCAGATAAAGAGATGTGGTGTCATGGATCAAAAGGCAGAGAATGTCTGGTTTGGGGTGTTGAGCGAATCTTAATCTGTGGGGATATTTTATAGTCAGGGTGCAGGCATTATGCACATATGAAGTCAGTCATATGAACGCAGAATCATTGAACTAAAAAACTGAGTTATCTAGTTCTCAAATGGGGATGGATGGCACACATCAGGGAGGAAATACAACATTTTGTCCTATTGATCTACATTAAATACTGACACTACAGTAAGCAGCCACTCTGTGCCATTATGATTCCTTTACAGTGTATTTTGTTCAGGGTTGTGCACACTCCAGTTCTAAAGCACCTCTTTCCACAACTATACTGTCAGTACGTCGTGTAAATACTATGATGCCAGTGTTGAAACTGCAGGAAAAGAGATAGACCTAACCTCAAAACTATCCTCTGCATGACCAGCTATCCCTATACATATTATCTCTGATCATGACAGTTCTCTTACATACTGGAAATTCGCAAAGCTTTTTAACACTGCTGCAACAGAAACCGAGTCATTTTGATAAATTACCAGTGCATTCCATTTAAACAGAAATCAGGTGAATTTAGATTTCCATCTGGAAATGAGGTGGTAGTATGTTTACAATGCAATAGGGGGTATCTGTGGACAGAGTATCCGTGGGGTTTACAGAGCTGAAAGGATGATGACACTTTTTATTACTTTCGTGCATTTCTTTTGAGGAAAACTGCAAGTTGCCCACTGACCCACACTCACATTCTTTAAGATGTCTTCTGAATTACATTCTGAGACCTTGTTGTATGATGAGACATGCTAAACTTAATAGCTCACAAGTATACAGTTATAACATCCAAAGTAAATTTTAAGAGGGAACCAGATTAGATTCAGATTAGACAGATGCATGCAAATCCAGGTTTAGCTGTAATTTATGAGGAAGTCTGCAAAAAGGTTCTGTGGGTCAGCTGTCTCCTCCAAAGTGGAATAATAGTAATACAATAATTAATTTCCAGATTATAAAACACTTTCTCAGCTGTTGTGCATCTACAGTGCTTGGGTCCCCTTGTGTCAGTATAAGACCCCCTAAAACTTCGAACAGACACAAAAGAATAGAACCACCAGACTTCCAATGGGCGCTTCCATTGACCAACACTCAATAGACCATTGTCTCTCCCAGTGTGAGGTGGGTAGCAGCAGCCACTCAAGCTCAGGAAACGATGGGGAGAAGAGGCACGGACAGTTTCTTCAGACCTCTCTTCCCCGTGTTGGCAGGACAGAAATCTGCTCAGACTCAGCATGTCTCTGGGTGCAGACTGATGTCTGTCAGATTAATACTATGAAAGGAACTTTGCAAAGGGAGGAAGAAGAGTCCAGGGTTAGATTTCGGAAGGTCAGGGTCACTGTGTAAAAGACCATACACGATGGCATTGGCAAAAAAAGTCCCAAATCAAAAGGTATGAACCAGAAGATAAAGCCATTTCTTATGCACCCCCTTTCTTTTACAAAGACCCTGCAATGATTCACCCAAGAAAAGGCCTTCTCTCCATGGTAAAAAAAAGAGAGGTTGGAAGTTGGGGGTGGTGGGGTCAGAGCGAGTGTGTTTGGATGGGTAGGGATGTGTTGTATTCCTTGGGTAAATTGGAGGTGGTAGGATATGCAGTTTTGCAGTGCAGCTTGGCTGTTGGGGTCGGGTGGCAGTTACACAGCAAGGGGTCCACGACGGGGGGTATGTTTGGGGCTCACGGTCTCATTGTCAGTTCCCTGCTCCTCCAGATTGATGTTACTGGTGGAGGCATGGTGAGGAAGGGGGCCCCGGCCATGTCGGTGCATTCCCAGATATAACAGACCTGAGAGAGAGACAGAGAGGGCGAGTGCGTGCGAGAGAGATTGAGAGAGATTGAGAGAGAGAGAGAGAGAGAGAGAGGGCGAGTGAGAGAGAGAGAGAGAGAGAGAGAGAGAGAGAGAGAGAGATACCTCAGCCAAGCATTTAAGTCTACCCTGCATAAAAGCAAACACCCAATCCCCTGTGAAGGTAAATAAATCCCATTCTGCTGCCAGTGTAAGCACAATCAAGGTACAGGGGTATATGCATAACACTAAATGGTACCAAGCCATCTAGATATAAACAGTAATATTTTGGGCTAGGTCAAGCATTACCTTAAGAATATACATCTATGACTACGGTTCAAGTCTAATCTTTTTCAGGTTGCGTATTTCAACCATCTAAAAAACTACAATCAGTAACACACATCCAACGTAGAATAAATTATTTAGCATTGTTTACTCTCCACCTGTCACACCACATGGTCAGGTGTTAATCTTTAATGGTAATACAATGGCGACATTAGGTTCCTTCACACATAACTTTCAGGTTGTGAGAATCAGAAGTGTGACGAGTGTGGCAATGACAAAGCAGCAATATACCTCCTGTTGTACAACGTTGTTCAATGCAAAAAAAAAAGCATCAGAGCTTCTGTCGGCTTCCATCTCTTCTTTAATAATTATGCATATACCCCCAAAGACAACAAAGAACATAACGACTGAAAAAGCAATCAGACATGCAGCATTTATATCGGACACTATTTCTAATAACTCACAGTGTGCTCTAATACAAACATTTTGTAACAAGTGGGGTAAAATAAAGGTAAAATGAGGGGGGGGGGAAGCATTGCTGTAATGAGGTGGATTTATACACTCCAGTTTTTTGTGACCAACTCTTAACCTCTGTGTTGCCATACCTATTCTTCAATGTGAACAGGACACGAGTCCACAGCTGTCCATTCCAAAGAGAGCGAAGGGAGAGAGACGGACATACAGGGAGACAGGAAGAAAGATATAGAAAGTGATGGGGAAGAGAAACAGAGAGAACAAAACACATTTACAGCACACACAGAGAATCTGTTGGAGAACCACTGCAGGGGGAGGGGTGGGCAGGGCGGGGCACTGGGGCAGTAAATGGGATAATTGCTAGGATGGAATGGTGATGTTTCAGCTGTGATTTCTCACACCACCTCTCTCACAGTGTATGTGCCCGATGGGACAAAAATTCCTGTGAAGGTCTTATACTCTAATGCAGGCACTGACCCGTCTTCACCACCAAGACTAATGTTCCTTTTTAAGGACTAATGATTGGACATGGTAGTTCGAAAAAAAGCATTTGCCATTTAACTGAAATTCAAACAGAATATTGTATGCTGCTTACGCTGCATAAATAGGTCAAAATTGGAATTTAAGTTGAAGTAGAATTAGAACCCAGAGCAGTTATTAAAAATACCTAGTTATTAAAGAATGATTAGAATTCAGTTTCTGCTATTAAGTACAAAGGAATTAATCTCCACATAGGCGCCACACTGCAGTGGAGAGAACACCTTACATTCCATTCCAGCAATGACCAGAGTAAGATGTAGCAGATGACCGTATGGGCAGGAGAGGAGGAGAAGGAGGAGGAAGGAAGGGGCAGAGAAATAAAGAAATAAAAAGCTACAGTTCAGCAAAGCGACTTGGAGCTGGCAGACACTGAACATGAACTTGACTCTGGGATGGACTGGACACAGACACCCAGGCACAGACATCACACTGAAAACACTGATTCCACCAGGGGGAGAAGAGGGAGGGAGCAAACAGCTACCATCTCACTTCTAATAAAACAACAACAACAACAGCAATAACAAGATAGGAATGAAGAAAAGTGAGACTTCAAGAACACAGATTGTTTTTATTTTTTTGCTGGATTTAATTAAAAGTTGATAGTAAAATCAACTGATTTTCAGAATACTATTTAATCCCTCAGTCTGTCAATAAGTATGTATTTTACCCTTACCAATGCCATCATTTGACCTCTTTCCTGGTATAAAAACGATTTCCACTTAACCAAAGATGTTTCAAAAGTGAGACTTTATTGGTGCATCTAGGTGTTTTGGATAAAATATTTTGACCCAGACGAAAGGGGGACAGAAGTAAAACTGAACTGTATCGTAATCCCTATCTCCTTATTGTGTGATTTACATGAGGAAACATTCTATCCCATAGTTGTTAAAGCAACTAAATCCACAGGGAATACTTCTTATCGATGAAATCAATTGACAGTTGCCACCATATTTCCCCTCCCCTCCCCACCCTCACCCCACTCCACTCTCATCCATCCAGGTTCCCCTTATCTCAGGAAGTCCATGTTCAAGAGATTGCCACTCACCAGCGAATCGGCCTTCAGGGCACTGCTCATTGTCCAGCCCTGTCAAGCAGGGGGTGTCAGACTGGCCCTGATTGTTATTGTCAAATTCTGGACAAGGCACCTCGCTCCTCCTCCGCCCACCTGCAAGCGAGGTCAGAGGTCAAACAAGAGCAGCCAGCCACAGCAGAGCGGACAAGGAGGCAGAGGTTGAGCGGTGCAGCGGGAATCCAGAGCAGTCGCTCAGGCTAATGCAGACACAGAGGCTGATGTGTGGAAACACGGATGCGCAGACATGCATGCAAACATACACATACCTGTATGAAAAAAAAGCAAACCAAAAAAAAAGGATCAAAGTAACATTCTTATCCTGTTCCCTGCTAGCAGATAAAAATAACTACCCGTTCTGTGATCAATTCCAAACCAAGTTCCGTGTGCATTTTCCTCAGTTTTACAGAAATTGTAACTCACAATTCTGGAATTCTGGCATTGGCACATATCAACGCAGAGAATGTAGACAGAGACATTACAGGAGATGAGGGGCACTCTAAAAAGTAAACATTATGATTCACATCCAGACAAAGAGAAACAGACATAAATGCTGATATAATGCTCCCAAACACAGACAGGTACCAACAGCCCACACCAGCGCAATCACAAGCATGCACCCTGATAAACACAGAACACAGACGCACAGGCACTGTAACACGCTTGGATAAGTCATTATATTGCCTCCATTTAAGTAATAATCTTAACACAAACAGAATATGAAATGCAGAAATGCAGTGTTTCATTGGCAGTCAGTATAAGACAATCAGTTGTTGAGAGTTAAAGGCATCTGTCACAGTGCTGTAATTCTGTGTGTGTCTGACACAAGGCAAAGCCTCATGCATGACAGTGTTAAACAAGTATTCATCTGTGGCTAGTGCATGGGGAGCTATGAATGAGCATGACAGAGTCTTGTTACGCAAACTGGAACACAAGTCTTTTAAATGAAGCTAAGACAGCCATTTACAAACGTAAAAAATGTACAAATAAACATGAATCAATTTAAGTTGACCATGCAAAGCATAGAAAAATGCAATGCACAACTTAAGAGCATGGCCAAACTGAAGGATTAACCAATAAATTATTCTTTAAAAAATGTAGTTCTGTTTTAATTTTCTATGTGAAAAATTCTCCATTGACATAATGTCAGTTTTAGCAGAAGGTGCTGTTATTACACTTCCTAGGCCTTAATAAATTTCCTTTAATTTTTTTTTGGGATGTGGCGCCACCTCCTGATCTGTGTTTGATAAGACACCTACTAAACCATTATCACTGCCCTGTTGCATTTTGGCAGCATAATGTTAAATGTAACCCTGCACTAGATTTTCTTCCCCTTGATGGCCCAAAAACTGCTTGCTGAATTTTACTAATCTGGATAAGTGTTAGTCCATTCTATTATCACAGACAAATTTACTGGTTATTCAAAAAATCCACAAGATTGTTTCCTGCATTTTTTTATTCCAGGGCATCCAATGTGAAGCTGTTTATTTGGAGAACAGCGTAAAAATTTAACACAGAAAGATCAGAAACCTGAAGTGCTAGAAAGTGAGTGATAGAAAATTATAGAGAAGTGACAGAAAAATGAAACACATTTGTTCACAGCCATATCGAGAGCCAAGGCTTTTTGTATTGCTGGGCATGATATTAGCCCAATTCTGTTTATAAATGTCCACATCCATGATGAATCAATGTATTAAAAATGGAAGTATTTTAGTGCCACGTGAAAAGGCATTTGATTAAATTATGTCCTATCTATCCATGTTGATAAAAATGCTAACCCATTCAACCTAATGACCCAAATGACCCAAAACAACCTGCTAGACCCTCACCAGTCTGGCTTCCGATCCTGGCACTCAACAGAGACTGCCCTCCTGGCTGTGACCTCATGCATCTCCTCTGTCCTGATCCTCCTTGACCTGTCTGCAGCATTCGACACGGTCAACCACAAAATACTCCTCTCCACCTTGGCTGAGATGGGCATTGCTGGGACCGCCCTGTCTTGGTTCACTTCCTATCTTGCAGATAGGTCCTACCAGGTCACCTGGATGGGGTCTGCCTCTGCTTCTCATCCCCTTGTTACGGGAGTACCACAGGGATCTGTACTGGGTCCTCTGCTGTTCTCCATATACACCACATCTCTTGGTTTAGTTATTAATTCACACGGCTTCTCCTATCATTGTTATGCAGACGACACGCAACTCTTCTTTTCTTTCCCCCCCTCTGCCTCACAGGTTGATGATAAAATATCTTCCTGCCTGGCTGACATCTCTACCTGGATGGCCAGCCACCACCTGAAGCTCAACTTCAACAAGACTGAGCTGCTGTTCTTCCCATACAAGACCTCCCTACTACGTGAGCTCTCAATCACGGTTGATGGCACCACAGTGACTGCCTCTCATTCTGCAAAGAGCCTGGGGGTGGTCCTGGATGACCAGCAGGACCTCAAGGAGCACATCAAGGCAACATTACGGTCCTGCAGATTCCTTCTGTACAATATCAGAAGGATTCGACCATACCTGACTACGTACTCCACCCAGCTGCTCGTCCAGGCTACGGTGACCTCTCGCCTTGATTACTGCAACTCACTCCTTGCAAGCCTGCCAGCCTGTGCCATACAACCACTACAGATGATTCAAAATGCTGCTGCCCGACTCATCTACAACCTTCCCAAATTCTCCCACATCACTCCTCTGCAACGGTCACTCCACTGGCTACCGGTCACTGCCAGGATCAGGTTCAAAATCCTGACCCTCGCCTACACTGCAGCCCACGGGACGGCCCCAATCTATTTACAGGAGATGGTTCGATTCCATACGCCTGCTCGACCACTCCGCTCTGCAGCAGCAGGGTGCCTTGTACCCCCTCCCACCCAAGTAAAGGGATCACAGAGCTTCTCTACCCTAGCTCCCCAGAGGTGGAATGAACTCCTTGTCCCTCTTCGAACCTCTCCCTCACTACCCATCTTCCGCTGTGGTCTGAAGACGCATCTCTTCAGACTAAACCTGGACTAACTACCACCACTCTGTATATCATTTCACTTTAAATCCCCCCCTTTCATGACACTCATGATACATGTACCCCCATTACAGCACTCTTTGGTAATTTGTATTTGTCCTAATATTGTAGCTTGTTCTTCTCCCTAGTTTGGCTTGGCATAAGTTAGGTCAGAATAGTGTTCACTGTGTGAACTAAACTGTGTTCTTGGCTAGAAATGGTTGTATGAAATGGGTATCGTATCTTATTGAACCTGTGTTTTGTAGTTGTCCATGACCATGAAATGCACTTTTGTACGTCGCTTTGGATAAAAGCGTCTGCCAAATAAAAGTAATGCAATGTAAATGCCCTGGGGGTATGAGGAAAATTAGTGAATAGTGAAAAGAGTTTTGACTGAAGGCCCTTCCAATAATTAGTTATCAGCAAATGTACAGTCAAAGCTGAGGTCTCATAGTTACCCGGTTCCTGGGAGGGTGATGGACAGTCTTCTTCTGTAACATCATTGCCCTGTATGAAGCAAACAACCACTGAAATACTCAGAAAACTGACCGTGGCAGATAGAATGGATTTTTGAAAGTGCCGTTGGGATAATTTGAGAAAAGAAGCCTGTGCTTTTTACCTCAGAGTCCTGCTCTTCTGCCACTGCCGCTAAAAAGTTATGTTCATTCATCTCAACAGGTATTTCCTGAAAAGAACATCATTTTTCTTATTAATGTTTACTGAATATTTAAGTTAAATTCAAGAGTGTTGTCATTATGACTACAAAGCTTTTGTTTGCAGTGTAAAGGACTAGTCACCTATGTAACAACTATCACAAAAGGAGTTTGAAGAAGGCTATTAAACTGAAGAATTAAAGTGAATTGAATCTATTTATATCAAAGGAATCCCAGCTCACTTACCCAAGAATTGTGAAAGATCACACCTTACAAGTGTCAGGGATGCTTTGCATTATCTGCTATAAACTACGGACAAATTGTTCAGGGAAATCTAATGCAAATTTACAGGCACTAATTCAGTATTAGTCGAATGCTGAAGATGATACCATTTCGAACAGGCACTGGGGCCATCTCCCACTCACCTCTTCCTCCTGCTGGGATGGTCCCCGGCTCTCCACAGAGGTCTCTGGGGCCTCTCCCTCTGCCCCAGCCAAATAAGAGCCAGACATGGAGGACAAGGTGTCAGTGCTGAGCTGGGAGTGCTGGCTCTGAGAAGAGGCCATGGACATCACAGACTGGGCCAGGCTACTGCTAACAGGGTCTGAGCAAGGACACACACAGATAAGCACTCATGCCCTTGTCTTATTCACAAGTTACACACGTACACTCAGGACATGTGCCCTACCTTCAGGTGAGGTGATAGTGGAGGATAGGGGTGTCCCAGTACAGGAGGACTGGTCAATGGCACCAGAGGATGACAGGGTCAGGTTCTCACTCTCTGGAGTCACACCACACTAGGGGCACACCATGAAAAGTCACAAGCACATATTAGCCCTTTTTATTTCCTTTTCAAAGGAAAGAAAATCTGTAGAAATAAGATGAATGAACATAAAATTTAGTGAATGGTGAAACTGGACACAGAACATTGTAATCCCTCATAAGCAAGAGGTGTTTCTACCTCTTGCTGGTCGGCAACCATCTTCCTCCGACATGCCTGGACCTCTGACTCACTGCACGACTTCTCATCTTCCTCCTCAGGAAGTACAGAGGAATTCTGGGAAAGGGACCTGCCAGGTTCCCAAGACACATCACCATCAGAAACAGCACAGCTTTGGATCAGCACACCCTTTCTGATCCAAAAACAAATACTTTTGTAAACATTTGGAAATAAAATCCTGCCCAAATATATTTTTGTCTGTTCATAATGTACCCTTGATATGAAACCACATTATTTTTTTTAAAGGCATTGTATAGAACACCCAGGTAACATGGCATCCAGGTCAACGACTGGAGCACAGAAAAAACAGAAAGATAAAGTGTGGAAGTGACTCACTTAGAACCACTCTTCTTGAGCTTCAGGCCCTGGCTGGAGTCAATGGAACGTTCAAGAGGCGAGAGAGAGCGGGCAGGTTGGGGATGACTCTCATTTCCATACGATGGCAGGGTCCCAGAAACATGCCCCCCAGTCAGGTTTTGTAATGGGGGGGCAGATGGAGACGGGCTGAGAGGACCGTTGAGGGCCTCCAGAAGTGACACAGCCTCATAACCAGGTGGAATGTGTTCAGAGGCCTGGGGAAGAGCACAAAGTCAGGCCACAGAAGCCACAGGCACTTATGAGAGAGGGTGGATTACCTTGCACTGTAAATTACTGACTTACATCGACCAAATAAAATAGTCATGCTTTCAATGTCTATAATGGCTGATATTATGACTGGTTAAAATCAGTGAGTCATTGAAGGCACATAATGGCTCCACCCATTTTTCCAATCCACGCAGCCCATTAGTTCATCACAGAAAAGCAAACAGTGAAACTCCAGCCAAAGTGCATACCGAGTGCTCCTCTGAGTCTGACGTCTGGGAGGTGATGACAGGGTTGAAGCCTGAGGGGGTGAGCGGGCTCAGCTTTTTCCTCATTGCACGAATCTGCAGCAGAGCTCGAAAGGCTGGTGGGGGAAGGGAGAGGGTGCCAGAGCGTTCACATTGCAGGCAAGATCATGTTGCTCCAGAGTAATTAATTATTTTGCGCTTAGCCAATTATCCGGCAGTGCTGTAGCAGGCAAGGCAGTTGCTGACTGAGGAGAGACTAAGGCATTAACACAATGTTTCTTTAGGATATCCAGCATGCGTGGGCTCCAGATGGATCCTTACGCAGTCGGCAGATGGGGCAGCAGTTGGCCTGGTAGCGCAGCGTGTCTGCGCAGGCATTGCAGAGGCACAGGTGTCTGCATGGCAGGATGAGGGTGTCACGGACATCAGAGAGACACACCACGCACTCCGCGCTGTTGTCGCTAATCTCATCATCCGCCACCTTGAGGGAAGGACAGGAACAGCAACGGCAGCTTCAACAGGGGAGCCCTTACTATACAATCAGTTAAAAGGTTCAAGAGGACAATATGGCCCCAAATGAACCTTGAGGGACAAGCAATTGAACGTGCCTCGATTCAGGTATATTAAGTGTGCTGAGGGTGATGTTTACATTTATACCTTATTCTCCTGACTGTTGTATTTGTTCTCAATGCCATAAATTTCCTGAAGAAGGTAACTGACACCATCCACCTGAGGAGAAAATAATCTTAAGCATCACCTTGCAAGTATAAAAAGTTAATTATTGTTAAAACAAAATCACAAGGCATCATATGCGAAAACAAAACCTGTTTAAACCTGTTTAGGAGAAATTCTAACAGCACAAAAATCTCAATGTGTTTACTCCAGCACTGAGTCTACACCTGCTACACCTCAGTATTAAGCGAACACAGAATAATCCAGGTGGTCCAGCCATGCTGGGCGGTGGAAGTTGGAAAGTTGGAAAAGTAATGAAAAGTGCAGAGAGCAGGATTAAATTAAACGGAACAAGCACAAGGAATTTGCTTTTTCAGCATGAGAATGATTTAGATTAACTAGGAACTATGACAAAACTCCACAGAACTTTCTGCCAGCACAGAATTAAAATGTTGGCTCCAATGAATGGCTTTCAAGTTCAGTTTTTATCCTCAGTAAATTAAAAAAATAAACACCCTTTTGTGTTGACTTCCATGTAGAGATACGCAGCTTCTGTTCATTGTCCTCGGTGAAATTAAATATTTCCATGGCTTTCCAAGTATTCGCATTTGTTTCTCTGTTTGTCTAATTACATTTACAAAAGAATATTTAAGAACTCACACACGACAGAACATGCACTTCTACTGCTTGGATTCCAGTTTTTCAATTATCAGCATTTTATATGTACAAGGGAGGTTGCAAGAAAACCTCATAAATTACAGTATTACATAAATTACATCACAATATTACCCTTCACCCTCAGGTCTACCAATCCCAAGTTATTTTAGAAAAGGACACAGATGCTGTCCAGAGAGAACAGAACTCACCACTTGTTTCTGCTTCAGAGGTTTCACACAGTAGCTTCCGTCCATGTGCTGCAAAGAAAGAATTTCTTAGCTACATTCATCCAGAAAAACCACCATCAACATTTCCTTATTTGCCATGATCAGTTTATCCTACATACTGCATAAGATAAAAAGCCAATAACCCACACACCCACTTCAAATCTAGATAACGTCCTGGTAATGAAAGAAACCCAAATAAAATTACTTCTTGTGATAAAACAGTGGTGTATTGAACCCGTAACATTTTCCACACAGTCCAACAGGCCAAAAAACACAAAGTTCCTATTCTGGTATTTACCTTCTCAAAAGTGGCAAGGAGTACATGTGAATGACCTAAATGCTCTAAGAAAGAAACATGGTTTAAATTAGAACATAAAATTTACCGATAGACATCCATTTCTATTATTTTCCATGCAGTAAATACAGAATGAAATATTTATTTATGCACATTTACTTGTGCTGAAATGTTATTTAGCCATGTAATATTTAATATTTCAGTTGAAGTAAAAAACCACCCATATGTAAATGTGCACATTTTCCTTCTGTAGACTTTTCAGAGTGCATATGTTTAATCTCCTTAATGTAGTTCCCCATTAAGTGTCAATATGTTGTGTGTTGCATGGTGCAAACTGTTTTTTGCCTTTTATTTAATAACAGTCCCGTAATATCAAATTTTATATTCTATTTGATTCATGGTGCTTCTCTTAAACTATAGCCTGAAAACCTACTGTCATCACAAAGCCGACTGTGGAGCACTGTGTGACAACTTGTTTCTAAATTGTTATACAAAGACTGTTTGTTTGATTCCTTGATTGATAATCTGTATCAATGTAAATAAGGCATCAAACTCACCTTCCCCCTCATCCACCACTGCCTGCACTACCATGGGGTAGATGTCTTTGTCCATGTCAAACAGAAGCTACCAAGAAAAAGTGATAGTTTGTGATGGCTCGCTGCCCTTGGACGCCACAAGTGCACATTGGTTACTGCTATATAGATGAAAAGTATTCATATTCTCCACTGTGTCTGGATTTTTATCATGTGATTTTAATTATAAATCAAATAATAATGTGATACAAGCGGCATAAAAGAAGATATGAATAACCACATATTACGAAGTCCTTCCAACCACACATCAGCCTCCACCAAACGAAAAACTCCTTTTTGTAAGTGATCCATCCCAACTGACAGCACAGAAAAGTGCAGAAAAGTACCTCTTCATCACCCCACTCTGAGAGGTTTACAGAGTGAGAAGGCAGACAAAACTGCTGGCAGACTCCTCTCTTGAAGTGCACAGTCTCAGACTGGAGAGAGCTATCCTGCGGCAGGTAACTACAAAAATAAATACAGATGAATACACATTTAAAGAGCTCTGATGCAAAACAACAGCTTGCAAAATGAGTCATTACCGTTTCTGTGTGCAGTAAACAGCAGATGTAGAGAGCAAACACAAAAAATGCCAGAAAGGAAGATAAAACACTTCTGAAGAGGAAGTGTGAGAGGACTACAAAAAGACAACGCAACACCACACACCACACAATAACCCAAATTCTCTCCATGTCCCTTAGTGCCCGTATTCTAACTTACACAGGCACGCCATTGTGGAACTCCTCTATGGCCTGGTAGAATATTGTAATGGCAACTTGAGTGTCAGCGTCGAAGGTGAACTCCACATTATAACAGGAACGGCCCTTCCCTACGTCCTCTCTGGGCAACTTCACATCCTCACTGCACCTACGTTTTCAGAAACACAGATACAAGACCCATAATATCAGGGAAAGAGAAGACATTCTTTTCAATCAATGTATGTTTACTGCAGTGTTGATAGCCAAATGCTCAGACGTTGCATAACACAATAAAACAAACAAAAGACAACAGTCTATCAGAATAACCGACTGCAAATGCAACTGCTGTCCCTGGTACTTCCCATCAATTAGCTCCTATTATGCCCCCCAGAAAGAGATTAGAACGATGATAATTCCAGAATACAGGGAGATAATAAAAAAAATAAAAAATATAAACACAGTCACCAACAATTATTGTCATCATCACTGTCATGTGATGCGTAACTTACCGCACAAGTCTCAGTGTATCCTTGCGTATGTTTATGAGGCTACGCAGGGTCTTAACTGGTTCCTGAGGTGGAGGGGCAGCATAGGGGAACTGGAAAAGGGCCAAACAAACCAAACAATCAAAAATAATTTTATCAGCAAAGAAGGATGATTGATTTAGTAAAACCTGGATTTTTTATCATGCAAGGTCTTAACCTCAGGCTAATGAAAGAAGGAATTTGTTAGAGGGATTTGGTCCCAATTCAGCAGGAGTACAAATACAGAATGTGTGGATTTACTGAGCAGAAAATATGAACTCGATATAAGAGGATATGAAAAATGGAAGTAGCGCTATATGCAGTCTGACAAAAAGAGGGGCTGGGCACCATTCACCCTTCATTCAGGGGATCCTGCTTTTGTGCTTTTACTGCCCACACTCCAGCTGAGACCAGATGTGTCTTTACTGCTTCTGAACTGCCCCATTCATGGAAAAAAAGAAGTGAGAGACTGCTCAGAGCAACAGTGCGCTTTCAAATGCACACGGGAACTTAGTGAGCACACAGCAGCGTATTTAAGCACTTTTTTTTTGCTTCTCTGAGTTCTTCCTTGTGTTTCTGCATCGGTGACCGTATTAGCAAGAAAAGACTTTTGCATTTTGTTTATTTCTCTACCCAGTCGGATTAAAGCCTTCATTAAGACATGGCGTTAACAGAGTGATTCAATGGTAGTAAAACTAATATGCAGTTCAAATCCGGCACAGAGATAGGAAATGAGGAGATGGGGGTGTGCAGTATTTTTGCCCTTCTGAGACCCTTTCTAAATAAATACTTATGCACTCAGAAGTGAAACAGAACAGTGTGGCAGTAAGAAGACAGGGCTGCATTTTTCTAAATGGGAAAAAAAAACCAAGGGGCCCTCAGGGAAGTCCATGTGCCAGAAAAGCTGTGAGCCTGTGTGGACCTGTGGGTCAGGACTGGATGCATGCCTGCCTCTCTCAGCTCCTCCCCTTTCTACCCCCTCCAACCCCGCCCTTTCATCCTGCCTCAAGTCCCCCCTCCTTGAAAGCTTGAATATGCTGTTCTGTATTACCACCAGTAAGCTGTTGACTAAATCCCTTGAAATACCAGCCAGCCTGCTTAGACAGAGAGCAAGCTGTTGCACACACATACATGCAAACACACAGATCTATTCACACACATACATATATCTACAAATGTAAACAAGCCTACATACAGGCACATAGAGCATAGAGCCACAGCTATACAGGGCAGCTTCAAAGATATTCAGTCTGATACTCACAACTTAAGCAGAAACACACAGGAAATTCCATACATTCTGCCGGCTTCCTTATGCGACTTACCCATCTATTTAATTAACCAACAGTTTATTGTAAATGTGACTGCAAATGCAACATATGATGCGGCAAAGAGACCCAAGATGGCAACCACCCTTAACCCCTTAAGTCGCACCAGCCTGTATTTGAGCCCGAGTGGGTTTATTTACGTTCATTCCATTCTTTCTTTACAGTGAAATTTTCTATCAATCTGGTTACAGGATACACCATTTGAAAGTGTTAAAACACAGTTATATCTCTATAAACTATTTTATGATCACAATGTTTTAGTGACAACAATTCCTTGTTTTGTAATGTGGGGTGGCAAAACAAACTTATCACGACAAGGATCATATGCATAATAATTAGCCCCAAAACCCCGTTAACTCAAAGAATCATCGATAAAATGTTCAATGATTACTTCTCTGGAGGAATTATCATTGTTGTCCATTTCGCCATTGCATACACACAGAAAGTATTGTGTGCATAGGAATTTTCTGCGATTTATTACAGAAGTGGTTAAAGGGATAGTCCAACTTTTTGGGAAATTAGCTTTTTCCTTATCTTACCCATACTTAGACAAAAAGTTTAATACAAATTTAATAACTCCAGTCCAGTACAAAGCTATTTCACAATACCTACAGGCTGCATGCTAACTATGCTACCACTTTGAATGGCTTTAGACAGAAACAATGTTAGCTTTGCTAAGTTCAGTGACAGAAATACAAACATGAGTTGGGGGTTGCCAGGTATGTGTGTCACTGACTGTAAACTTGTGCTCCCACTGCAGCCAATAGTGCTGCATTTGCTGCCAACCCCAAACTCTTGTTTCATGAAGTGCTGCGTGTCTACTAATTACTGCACCCAATGGATGGATAGATGGTTATTTGTCAAGTATAGTTCTGAATTTAGCTGCCTCCAAAACAACTAAGATCTCACTTTCCTGTTTCTATTTTTACTCGTTATAAACAGAAGGTGCAAGTGTAAATACCTAGCATGCAGCCCATAGACACTGCCTAGAATTCTTGTACTGGATGCACAGGGATGAAATTGGTATTGATATTATTGTCTAACTATGGGAAAGATAGTCGTAAAGCGTTTATCCCAAAAAAATAGACTATCCCTTTAAATTAGTGGGCAGATGGCTGAACCCCAACTACAGCATGATGGCTTAAATCTATGAGAACTATCAACTTACATGAAAAGAAACTAAGAGCTTATTCTTTAAATTCAAAATACTAGCATATACTTGTATTCCCTGCTTCAAGTATGCCATTGCAAAACATGTGTATATGCCTTCTGTGAGTTGAATGAGTATAGTAGGGACTAGAAGGCTAGTTCTTACACCATACAAACTACAGACCCTGTTGTGCAACAGGAGAATATGAGCTTGTTCTTCCTCTTGGACTGAAGGGAACTATAATAGATTACAGGATTAACAGCATCGTCTGGATTTCACATTGAACTACACAAATAGCATATGAGATAAAATACATTGATTGGCCAAATATTGGCCACTGAGCACAGGCTCATTGCAAAAGTCTTTAAAGGGTCACCTCCCTTGAACCAATTGCTACGGACTGGAATTTATTTCCACTGTTCCGTTTGGGCCCCCAGTTTCAAATCACTGTCTGTCCTTATATGGTAAACAATTTGCAGGTAGAACTGACAGACGAAATGAGAACAGCAACAGAAAAATTGTTAAATAGTTTGGGGCTGTTTTAAAGCACTCAGTATTTTTTATGTAGTAGTTATTAATACATTAATTCTTTTAAAATCATATAGTTATTTTAAAGGGGTTGGGATTTAACAGCATGCCAGAGCCATTTACACAAATCTATTAGCCCTCAGTCAGATTCTTTTATCAATAAACTTTGGGTTTCCATAAAATCATGGTTTTATGCTAATCTTAGCAAATATAATGTGCAAGAAAAGGTTAAAAATGCAAAAACAAACATTGATTCCTTAATTTATCACTTGAAACTCATTCAGCACTATCGGCAATATTTTTACTACATTATCAAAATATCGTTAACAAATCAGTATAAATACTGAGTGACTTGAGGTAAAATACCATGCATAAAAACCAACTGATACACTCCACCTCAATATCTGTACATATTTTGTCTTCTAAATGCCAAAATGTTAAACAGTATTTTAACTGGGGAAGAATATAAGTGAATCATCTACATACAGGAACTGGTCTGTTCCCAAGGAAGTTGAGATCAGTGTTCTCCCCAAACAGATAGCCTTCTGGGTGGGTGGAGTCAAACTTCTCCCCACCCATGATGAAATGGCTGGCAAAGTAGCTACCTGTAAGAGACGAAGGGAACAGTGAGTATATTTAGATACTTATTTGCCCCTCTGGAGCTTGGTGTAGCATGTTTCCTCTAAAATTAGTGATGCAGAAACATGTTTCATAATGGACCACACCACAACATTCAGCACAGTTTTGTTGACAAGCATACACTGAGAATCATACATAGCACAGTAATGGGGAAAAAGTAAATAATGAGAAGTGCATGCAGTCAACATGTAGTATTCTGTACTGCTGCTTTAAAAATGTTTAATTTAATACATTGTATTTATTTTGAAATTTAGCTAAAATTATGCCACAAACAGGAGTCCAACTTGGAAAGGGTAAGAAACAGAAGCACAGGGGTAGGCAATGGCAGTTTATCAAAATGAATATCTAATCATAATGGCATGCACAGGAAAAATGCATTTATTTTAAGGAAACTGAAAGCAAATTAACTACAGCCCTCTCAAGTGTAGTTGTTCCAAAATCACACCTACACATGATTTCTTGGGAGTGATACAGGAAACACAACAGAAAAATGTAGGTATCTGATTTATGTGTTAATTAACTGTCATGTTTTAACAAATAATAAAAACAGCCGATGTCCACGTTATGATAATTAGTAGCATGGGCCTTGTTGTCAATAATACCCTCCATTGAGAGTTGCCCCCACTTCTTTTTGTGCTCCCATACAGGAAGCATTTTGCAATCCATAATAGATGGTCTCCTCTGTCACTGGCTTTTGCCTTCCCTTAAGCTGAATAATTCAGTCCTGGAGCTCCAGAGGTCTAACATTCCAGAACCTTGTTTCATCAATGACAGGCAAGCATACAAGGCCAAAAATTGTATTTACCAATCCTCAGCACTGAGGTCACGCAGGTTTATCATAACATTAATATTACTTTTCACAGTTCCGAACATTTTTTCAAACATTTTCTTTTCTGTTTTCACAGCTAAGAATAATGGGAGTACCTTTCTGGCATCTGTCAAACATGTGCACACAAACCACTAATCTGGCTGTCCGCAATCAATGAGACCCACACATCGATGGATCAAAGAAATCTGCCTCAGACCTTACCAAGGAAATACTAGTTGCTTTCTTGCCTAATCACCTACAGGCAGAACAGCCTGATAATGAAGGAAGTTGCAATTACCCAACACAGACTTTTTCCACTGATTGCATCTATCCTATAAAACATGTCCTTCAACACAGGCCACCACGGACTAAAAGATGATAGTACATTTGTTTTTTCTTTTTTTAATCCTTGGATATTTGGCTTTACTTTTTGGACATTAATATCAAGGTTTTTACTGAAAATGTGCTCCTCAGGATGGTATTGGTGTTCATAAACCTGAAACAAAAACAATTTCTGAGCAATCAATGGCGTTGGTAAAATATAAATAAATGGCCAATAAACAATTGCTTTTGATACTGACAATGTTAATCATATTGAACATAATATGCAGCTTATTCTGTGAATTTCTAAGCAATAAAACCTGCAATGAATGACATGCTAACCTGGAGTTATGTTTAAAGACCTGATCTTTTAACCAAAGGATGATTTCCAGGTGTGTATGGCATTAACATGTACACCTGTTTGACTTGGCATAAGTTAAGTCAGAATAATGTTCACTGCGTGAACCGAACTGTGTTCTTGGCTATAGATAACTGTACAAAATGAGTATTGCACCTTATCAAACCTGTGTTTTGTAGCTGTTCCAATGACAATGACATGCACTTTTGTACATCGCTTTGGATAAAAGGGTTTGCTAAATAAATGTAATGTAATTTAATGTAACCTGAGTAAGGCATTTGCCCTGAATTGCTTGAGTAAATACTCAGCAGCAGCAATGTAATCTATGCAAGTTGCACTATTAAAGGGTGAGTAAATTTAATGCATAAAAACGTGTGGCAACATTAAAATGATTTGTGCACCATTTGTTACATTGGCAAGCAATTCTGTCTCAATTGGCATTAAATAGAAACCTCAATCGAACATGGTATATGTGAAAGTGTACTGATGGTGCAAACAATAAAATAAATTCTTCACTTTTTAGAGGAATCAATAGTATTTAGGGCCACGACACCCACATGAGGGAGGGAGTCTCCCTCTATGGAGAAATTCTCTCTGGATCTTTTACTCCTTGACTTTTTGATAGCAAATCCTATTGCTTCAATATTGCTCCAATATGGATCTAAATTGGAATTAAACCAATTTAAACTATCTGAGTGTAAATGCTACACAGCATTTACCATACATCATCCCACATGAAATAGAACTAACTGCACTTCAGTTCCACCACGACGATTGCACTCTTCTGCCCACACCAATGCTATATCATCATCAAACTTTAATTTTCCTTATCTGTTCATTCATAGTACTTTCTTTAAACTTCTGGGTTAGTGATTTATTGCTACAGTTTTTTACGAAATGCAGTCTGGAAAGATTCTCTGAAATAATTTCTTCATATTTCACAATAAAGAGATTTCTGATCAGGTGTTTGGCATGGAGGTCTAAATCTTCACCATATACAGCCACAAGGCCAGCATATGATATTTCTCCCTTTCTTTGTCTCTGATCTCCAAATTCTCTTCAACAATCTGACTGAGGATATATATATATATATATATATATATATACACACACACACACACACACACACACATATATATATATAGTTGAAGATATAACTGAAAACAGTGCAGCAGTGTCTATTAGGCTATCAACCGGTCAATGCAACAGAGTGCTAATGCTACTGCAAGTACAAGTAGGCCTACAACTAATATTAGTACTAATATTGTCAATAATAATTTTAGAAATTATAATGTTTAATGTTTCAAGGGGGAAAAGCTTATAGCCTCTCAAATTACGCCCATACACATTAAAAAGCGTACAGCTTTATCAACATGTCTATCAAACAACAGATCACCATTTTATGCTGAAAGCACTAACAATAATAACAACATGCATACAGCCGTGTGGAATCCGCCATCTGTCTTAGTCACATTACAATTCATGTGAGATTGTGCAGCGCATCATCATGGACTTACCGGATTTCGGCGGATATCGGTAGACAGAATTAGAAGGAATGTCGACCTCTTCCACACCAGCATTTTGCCTACTCGTCAGAGCTCCCATTTCCACACAAATTTAAATTCAAATTCAACAATTCAAGCCACCATTAGGAAGTTTAATGTGAAAACCCTATTGCTCCCTTTTCTGTAATCCTGAACACGACGTCATTTTCCAATTTTTCGCTTTAGTGTTGTTTATTTCGTGTCACCTACTTCCCTGTTTTGTTTCTTATTTTAAGTAAGAGTACTTGTACTGGTATGTAATAAAAAGCCAAAATCAGCCACGCATTTACCTTTGCCAAACAACAAGCAAACCTGCAGTGGTTAGCCTACTGCAGGATACAAACTGCGTCCTTTTAGCTAAGCGCTTTATTATTCCTCGGCTCTGCGACGTGTTCTTCTCCACACTGCGGCGTGTTCAGAGACACTTTTGAGAAAAAAGAAACACCCTAGGTTTTACGAGATATTGGTCTCTTACTAATGATTGTTCCCATTCAATGTTACAACAAGATGCTCGGATCTATTGCAGTCGGTACCCAACCTCCGACTGTCAAAAGACGGCTTTAATGGCTACCACTGACGTCAAGTCAGGATCCGGACTCCAGGTTTTGCGCAGTACAATCCAGCTCCCGGTTTGCTAACTTGACCTTCCCGGAGTGCTGGAATGGTTCACTGCAGTGCGGGACTCAGTAATAGTGTTCAGTGGATAGTATTTTCCCAGAAGCGAAGTAAAACCCACTCCTGTGGGTACCACGCCAGGTTTTAGCTTTCAAAAATATGTGAACGTTATTATTTTAATAACAAATGTCTGTGTCATAAACATGATATATTAAAATTATTATAATTCCTAGTCACAGATATGCTGCCCACCACTTACCAGACCGAAGCAGTACAAAAAGTATTGCATGCACGAATATGTATGTACTACAAGCATGTATCATTGTAACAATAACACTCTCTCCATGATAAACATTCGGGCCTATAAAACAGTTTAAGGATATCGAATGCCGAGAATTGGCTCAATCAAATATATTTCACGTGCTAACAATAGGCTATGTGAATTACCCTAGCTATCATGCGAACTAAAACGACTAATTTATCAAAATGAACACAGCAACATGAAAGGTAATATATGCATGCAACCAGTTATAATAATAATAATAACAATAATAAATATTATTGTTCTTGTTATTATTATTATTATTATACATTCATTATACATTATTAGTATTATTATTGTTGTTAGACCGATAATAATAACCACAACAACAACAATAATAATAATAATAATATGACATACAGAAGCAATAAGTTTGTTAGACAACTAAAATAAATCGAACTCCGTGTTAAAAGAATGGGGGCTTAATAACTGAATATATTAAATGAAAACGTGTTCAACGGGGGTCAAATTCAACTGTACAACGTTCCTTCTAAACAAAAAATACCCACCAATACCCCTAACGATTGGCCAATAAATGGCCATACAGGGAATGTTTTTCAACATTTACAACCAATTGGAATGATCCTAGAATGTCTGCAGTGTCCAATCCAAGATGATATGTCGCTGAGAATTACGTCACTCTAACAAAATGGACGTTACTCTATTGGCCAATAAGATATCTGTGCGTTTAATTTCACCTACCTCCCTGTCCAATGAGAAAGCTGGATAGGTTATGTTGTTGGTGGTGACGCTGGAAAATATTTTTGTTGGTGCTGCAAGGCGAGAAACCAGAGTAGAGAGGATTTATGTAGATCGCCTGGACGATATTTTACGTTATTGCATAAGCATTTCTTTTACACTTGGATTATCAAGATTAAGGAGACTTCTGTGTAGTGCATCGACGATGTCGGTGAATATGGAAGAACTAAGGCATCAAGTCATGATCAACCAGTTTGTTTTGACCGCTGGTTGTGCCGCTGACCAGGCAAAGCAGCTCCTTCAGGCGGCTCACTGGCAATTCGAGGTATGTGTTTACATGTGTGACTGTTTTGTTGCGCTAGCTGCTAGCAGATGGACGGCTACGCTAGCGAGTGTCTGCAAACGCTGAATCCAGGACCAAGTCAAACCATTTAGCTACACGAGTTACCCACTTTCCATATTTACACGTCGACTAAGGGAAATTATCTAGTGCTAGTTAAATTAATTTCGGAAAATATAGTGTGATATTCGATGAGAAAATCGACCAGACGTGCTAGCTAGATAACTAGCTGTCTGGCCCCATATTTTAAAATGTCCATACGTTTGGGCTTTGTTTACTAGGAAGTTGACGTTGGTTTAGATTTGATTTTTATATGTCCATGATCGGTAATTCTACAGTTTATGTTCGTGTAGGCTATCAGGCGTTATCATAGCAGTAGCTAACATCTAGGAGTGTTCGCTAACATTGTAAATACTGTATAGCAGCATGCCGGGGTTTGTTCGCTCTAGCTAGAGAATATCTAGCGTGGTTAGAACCTAACGTTAATCCGGAAGAAGCAACGTGGATGAGATGGTAGAAAGTGTACCTGGCTTTCCAGTTTAAGTTAATAGCGCGTTATATTTTACAGTTTGACTTTTCAGCCCTCGTGTATTTAGTTGTAGACGTGTTTTGATCACGTGCATGAGATTTAGTCTAATACTTTAATTTGGCTAACGTTTACTAGCATAAAATGGTAATGTTATTACAGTTAACTTACGTTAAAATTGTCAGTTATTTTAGCAAACATATCATTGTTTTATGAACTAGTCAACGTTAAATTTCACCCCCCCCTAATGTTTTTCGTTAGTCTACTGTGGTAATATAGTATAGTATATAACTAGCTAGCTGGTTTAGCCTATGCAGCTGTATCTAACTTGCATCTGGTTTCACAATACCACAGGAAATGCCTGATAATATAAGATTGGCTAATTGGCTACCAAATTTAGTTTGATGTAGTGTTAGATAACGTTTCTTACTTTGCTATCTCTGTTACTGTGGTGGCTGGCTGAGCACTTAATCTGGTAATAATTAAATTGGCCAGATCGCAAACTATAGCTTTCTCAAGAAGAAAATCTAGAGCTAGATAATCCGAAAAGGGCCAGTATGGATGCGGATTTTTTTTAGCCCAGTAATACAACACCTGATTCAATTAATCGTGGTCTTCATTCAAGACCTTGATGATTAGAATCAGGTGTCTTGATGCTGGGCTAACAAACAAATTCACCCACGCCGGCCCCTTTTCCCCCCCAAAGGTTTAGTCTGCATTCAACATATTGACTAGTACAATGACTTGATCATGTTTTGATTAAGATTACTAACATCAGAATATAAGCATTGCCGATTCAGGAATGACGTAGATCTTTGTGTATTCTAGCCAACAATACGTTGAACAAACCGTTTGAGGAAATGTCCCATGGTGTGTGTACAGGAATAACTGGTGTGGCTTGTTCTGCATACACAACAACATAAAAACGTGTGTGCGCTGACGACCCAATTTAACTTAGCAACTGATGACATTCAATTTCCAGCCAATTGATGTACATACGCGTTGGCAACACGACCGAAACAACCATATCACTAAGTAGAATATCCTTCGAAGCTGTTTCTTATTGAGGCTTGGATAAAACCCCATTGAATAGCATACATACACATACACACAGAGGCAGTGAAATTAATAGGTAGATCCATTTGAATGTTTCCACAAGTGAACACAAGTTAATACATAAAAAATAGACTAAGCTTAAGCACTGACTCTTCTTGCCAAGTTAAGAAGAATGTAGTACCCAAGAACATTGTAGACAGTTCTGATTAAAATAAATGATTATACCTCCAGCTAGACACAGAACACAGAATGTGTGTGTACATGTCTGTATATCTAGCCTATATTCTTTCTCTTTTTTTAACACACAGTCCCCTTGTTCCATATTAAACCTGAATAAGCATTCCTTAGAATTTTCTTTTCCGTGACTGGATTTTTACTTGGCCATATGTTGCCTACTTGCATTCGGGCCATATTGGTATCGCAATAGGAAACATTGTATAACATACAGGGAGAGGTTCCTACATGTTATGGCACTTTCAGTCTTAAAGCTGTCATTCATGCATGAGAGCTCTTGTCTCCCAGCATTCCCTGGAGTCCTGGTGTGTGGGAGGCTCTTTCTTTTCTTTTTCTTTTTCTTTTTTTTCTTTTTGCTCTGTTCTCTTTAGAATTGTGAGCAGGGCCTAAATGTTTTACAAGCTGTGTACACTGAAAGAGTCGTTTTTTAAAAGAGATATTTCACGACTACACCATATCATGCCTTTGAGTGAACATTTAATTCTCTGAGGTTTCAAGTTTGCAATTCTGGACTTTCTTGCCAAAAATGATAAAATCCATGCTTGAGGGCACTGCAATTTAAACAAAAAGGCGCATGTGTTAAGTGTTGTGTACTGTGCGGGGCCTTTGTTTATGGTTTGCAATAGCAGGCCCAGGCCGCTTGCCTTTGTTTGTAGTCACATGCGAGTAGTGCATTTTTGCCGAGTGTTGGTGATGTAATCCAGCCAGGAGGCTAATTGGGACCAAGCCTCTCCGATGTCCTCATCTTGTGAGCAGGAGACATGACTGATTGAACCTCTTCTATTGCTGGAACCTCAGCAGCTGTCAGTGTCAGAAGACTGTGTTTTCAGGTGCTCCAAGAGGGTTGTATGACAGAGGAGACTGACTGTTACTGCAGAGTTTTTGGTAACACGAGAGCCCTGGGTCGCTGCTTGTAGACAAAAAGAAAATAAATCTTAAACACCACAAACAACAAAGAAAAAAGATTTTTAAAAGATTGCGCCTTTCATTATCAGTTGGGCCCTGTGTTGTTCACACTCCTCCCCAAGTACCTGTTCGGGTCACAAGCCTTCTGCTTGCTCTCTTTCACTCTCCTTTTTTTTCACGAAAACCCCACAGCTTTTTGTCAGGTTTACCAGATGTTTTCACTTATTATGCACATTATGTGAAAACATTGGTTCAGCTTTCTCTTGTGCTGCTTGCTTTCCATCGCATGCCCCGTTTATCCTCTACTTCTCCTCTTCCCTGTCTCTATCAGGGGACCCTTCATCCCTGTCATTGCAGGTCAGTTGCGTCATATAGGCTAACCACGGGAATGAGCTGGTCCCTGTAGATTATATAGTGTACTCTCAGGCCTGGTTTGTGCTTCTACCACTTTCACTAGTGTGGATACAAGGCTCATGCTTTACATAGGACAGAGGGGGAAAGTAGATCTGTTATGGCAGGGCTTCCTGTTTTTTTTTTTTTTATTGTTTTTTTTTTTCTTTAAATTTTATCCTCTTTTATCAGATGTTTATAGTGTGTTTTAATGTGTTGTTTAATTTTACAACTGTTTTCTTCTCTGCTGTTGCTCTGGCAATTTTTAACATATAAGCCCCTGTTGTCATGTTAAATAGCTGTGCCTGTCAGTTTGATTCAGTAAAATACTGTGGTGTGCTGTGCATGCAAATGGTGTGGGGATTTTGAGCTGGTGTACCCTCCCTGTCTCGCTCACATGCTGATTCCAAACAATAGCCTCGACGCTAAGAGCTAAATTGTCATCCAGGGGCTGCAGTAGTAAAGGCAACTTTTACAGAGACCTGCCGTGTAAGTCTGTCAAGTCTGTGTCCGATTGATTTTCCTACTGGAGAATAATAAGAAATAAGCCCATTGGCCTTGGAAACAATGGAAACCAAGTGCTTTCATGTTGATATGTGTGTCACGTTGAGCAGCAGAAATTCCTGCACTGCCACTGCTGTTGTCAAACACCCATAAGGAGAGACCAGAGCCATTCACTGAAGTATATGTGAGAGTGAGAGAGTCTGAGAGACAACGAGAGGCAGCCAGGCACTTTTTCACACGTTGTCTGCTGCTTTTACTTGCTGCTTGAGACTTGTGTGGAAATTGGTCTGAATTTTGAGCCTAACGAGACTCGTCAGCCCAAATGTCTTTGTTTCACTGAAGCAAAGGGAAAAAGCCATGTTCCGTCTGCACTGTTTCGGCAGCACGTGGAATGACGGCATTGTGCTGAAATGTTTATTAGGCACAGCAGACAGTGTAGTGAAGCGTTAGCCTAGGCATTTAGAGTGCTGTGGTGGTACATTTCCCTTTAGTACCTATCCTTGAAAATGAAGACACTCTTACAGAGAGTTGGAGATTCTTCTTCTGCAAAGTTCACACTCTGAAGTCACACTGTATCTTCATTATCAGTTGTGTGCTGCATAGGCTGTATGTTACCAGGCTGTCTGCAGTCCAGGTATATTCATAAAATGTTGTACAAGACGTTCAGTGCTTACATTAACATGTTTTCATATTTTATGTCTTATACAGACAGCATTAAGCTCCTTCTTCCAAGAGGCTAACGTTCCCAGTCATCACCACCAGATGGTAAGTACATTTTGTTCCAAAAAGGGGAAAAAGATATACATTACATCCTGCTTTCAGTGAGCTCATTCAGGAAAACTCAGCATACAAGGGAAAGGAGGCAACAGAAAACCATTTGATTTGGTGAGGACATTAAGTAGCTGTAGTATCCTGTTACCCTGGAAAACATTGATCTTCATTGATCAATGCTTAATTTCTGCATTTGTCTTTAATTTGAGGGAGACCATAATCCTTTCAGACATGTGTGACTGTACATCCTCTGGCTGTGATGCATCTTGAGTGTATACTTCCTGGCTGTCTATGAGGCAGGATGCTTCCGTGCTATCAGTGAGCATAAGGTCCCTGGTTGTCTGTAAGCTGTGGTGCAACATCAGTGGTCATGTTAACGCAGGATTCTGCAATTTTACACAGTAAAAGAATCTAAATGCTGGGACAAAATAAACGGAGATATTCTATAAATGCAGATGTTCCTTTTTTTTAAAGATTACAACGGGCAGTGACCCAGACTGGAACCACAACAAAATAAATAAATTACTCCTGTTTCTTTGAGCCAATCATCTTTCAGTGTCTGGAATTTGTGCTGTTTATTGATCATAATATTTACCCAGCCGTTGGTAGCCTTGCGGCATTCGAAGAGAGAGCGCTTAATTTAAATGACAAGACAAAAACGAGACGTCACGCTCTAGCTAGCTTGCTCAAGATGAGTAAATTAAAACCTAAATCACTCCAGGGATTTTAAGCATTGCCATATTATAGTAAACTGTTTTTTTTTTTTTTAAATCAAAATGCGAGTGAATTAGTGTAAAACACATATTTTGAAATGTCCTGCATTCCAAAGATGCAGCATTCCATGGGTTAGCGCGACCACTGAGTATGTTCTCCAACTGTCTCTGAACATGGGACAGTGCATTACATTACATTTATTTGGCAGATGCTTTTGTTCAAAGCGACGTACAGTACATGCTTCCTCGCTGTCTGTGAGACAGCTCTGACTGGAAGACTTGGAGACTATCCATGAGCAATGGAGAACATATGGATCATGATTCTGTCCCATGGGGCAGCATGTTCTTTTGTCTGTGGTCTGTGGTATGGTTAGTGTGCCTGTTTCCTGGCGGTCCACAAAGTGAATTATCCCTATACAAGAGGTAGTGTAGTTTAATGCTGATTGGAGTAGTTTTGTTCTTGTTTCTGCAACTTGGTTGAATGCCCAATAGGGTGGTTGATAAATTTTCAATCGATTTTCCACTTCTTGCACTTGCTGTTTCTTTTGGGACTATCCTTTCCCCGTCTTGGGAGTTGCACTTCGATACCTTTGCCCTTGTGTTTTTTTTTTTTTTAAGTCACTTTGGATAAGAGCATCTGCTAAATAAAATAAAAAGTTTTTTGTTTGTGAACGAATGCACTCCTCTGGCAGAAGCCATGCTTAAGTTTGAGTGTGGAGTGGAGTGGAGTGGAGTGGGGTGGAGTGGGGTGAGTGTGGAGTGTGGAGTGGAGTGAGGTGAGTGTGGAGTGAATGTGGAGTGGAGTGAGATGTGTGGAGTGAGTGGGTGAGGTGAGTGAGTGTACTCAATGGCCTTGTTTGTCTTTATTTTGGGTGTAGCCATTACATCATACTGCTGAAGGCTCTGTGGGGGAAGGGCTTTGACAGCCAGCATCTGTTGGGAGCTTTCTCACGTACAACACACCATCTTGTGACAGACCCAATACTGTTTCCCAGCAGTCTCCCTGGGCTACGAGGAAAGGGTCAACAGTTTGGTGTACCTTGAAACCAGGAGAGCCCCAAAATGTGCTACAAAAATGTGGCTTTGATATGTGTATTCATGTCGGCAAATATCTATGTGTTTTATTTATAACTGTAGGGTTTACATCCAAGATTCTGTTGTGATTTTATTAAGATTATTATGAATATTTTCAGAGTATGGCTCTTATTTTGCTCTCTGTGTTTAGACTGTATGGTTATAATTCTGACAGGGTTATTTCTGGGATGTAGGGTCCTCCCCAGGATTGCATTATAGGTGGTACAATTGGGAAGAGAACATTCAAAGTACTCAAAACACATTTTTTAAGGCCATTTCCATTCAGAATGTCAGATGGGCCAAGCCAACCTTTTTACCAGGAAAGCCCAGCTTTGCAGTGTAGTATTGTGGTGTTAGAAAAGGGGCATGGTGGTTCAGCTGCATTTTTTAAGAGACATTCATAACTTACCATTTATGTTTAAGTTGAAGGGCTAGGCAGTACTGGCTACTTAAATGTACCGGCTCAGTATTGCCACATCTTTCAGACGAGTCATTTCACAATACCTTAAGTATGTGTGTATGCTTTCAAGGTTCTTTCAAAATTATTAATGTGCCATTAGGGCGAAGTGGACCACAGAGGTGCCAAACACTGAGGAAACAATGCTGCGCGTATTGCAACACAACCTGCTGAAACAATAGTGAAAGAATTCAAATGCATTCTTATCATACAAAATATGTCTTCATCCCTGTAAATCAAAGATTCTCTCCTGAAAAGAATAACTATCAATACAGCATTATTCACTGGTCCATATTTTCAGTTTATGGAGTCTTATGGATTATGGATAGCTGGGTACACATGCATACGCAGGCTGTGCAGTTTGATGGAGCCAATAGAGGCTGAAGGGGGCAAAAGTGTGTTTTTTTAGGCACCACATTTTTTATTGTTGTGTTTTCATGATGCTGTAATAATTACTGGTGCTTTATTTGCATCTGTTGTATAAAATGTGGTTTGAGTAAATATTTTATGTACATTTTAAAGAAAAATAATGCATGAAAATTAAAGTACCAATAATTCTGTCGTGCATAAATGTCGGTATTTGGACATAACCAGAGTATATCACCATCCACTTATTTCCAGGTATAAATGAGTGATGGCAGAAAGGATGGTTAAATCCAGGCTGATGCACAAGGCATTGTTCTCCTTTAGGTTCATATCTGTCTGAGCATATGGTTTTCTTGTGTGGGGAGGAGATGTTGCGGTAGCAGTATTAGGTCTTACGTAATCAGGTCTGGGGGTGTTAAAGATTAGGAATGAGGACAAAGCATGTGTGGGATGGAGCTCTGGGAAGCGTACTGCATTTCCCCCAGCCACACAGCCAAGCACACAGCAGCGCCTGCGGAAAGAAGTCACATGCTCACTGGAAAAGCAATTGTTGTGTTATGACATTTCATTTGAATCCATCCTTGTCTGTGTGTGGATTCTGTGCTTTCCTCATGTCGGTGTGAGTTTTCTGGTAATTCTAGTTTCTTCAGAGTGTATAGCCAACCTGCAGAGGTTAAGCTTGACTTGTGCATTTCATGTGTCCTCTGCCCTGTGACATACTGGCATCCCGTCCACTGGAAAGTTGCTGGGCTCAGCCCTAGCTTGCCACAAGCCCATACAGGATGAAAATGGGTGGATGAATGTTTGAATTCTTCAGTGAACAGACCATGAAGGAATGGGAGGACAGGGACTGAACACAGACTGGAAAATGAGTTCCTGTGTTTACCTACATTTGGGTGACCATGCTCATGCTCACGGAGGTCAGGATGATGTTCAGTGTCTCGTTGCTCATCTTGTTGCTTAAACCTATAGTTCTGCCGTTTTTTTTTCTGTCTAACCTTATTTTGTCTGTGACAGTATCATTGTTGTACTGATTACAGCATTTGTCTTTCCCAGAGTAATGCTCAAATACGTTAGCTGCTAGCATCAGCACTGCCACCTCAATGCATCAGGCACACGGTCAGCAGATGTGTACTGCATAGGCCCCCTAAGGACTATAGCTGCTGCTCCACAGGCTACTATTGGAGCTGCGCTGCTTCCTGTCTAGTTGATTGCAGCAATATCCCCCCCCCCCCCCCATGTCTAAGTAGTCTCCTCCCCCTCTCCGCTTTGTTATTGTTTTGTAATCCTCCTGCCATTCAGATTGTGTCCACCAGGGTGTTCTTCATGTTGAGGGGCTCACTTCCTGTGTGCACACCGGTGTAGTTTCCTGGGATGTTTCCTGGGCTCAGATGAATTGTGGGTCTGGATTTGTTATGTTTCTCCTCTTTTCCACCCTCCTATCCTGAATCACTGAACTAGGCTGACAAGGCTGAAGGAGAATGTGGACCGAGGAGATACTGTCACTCACTAGAACGCCCTACTTATAAGTCTGGTGAAGTGTACAGGGGCAGCCTATGTGTATGTTTATGTGTGTATATTTATATATATATGTATATACACTCGCCGGCCACTTCATTAGGGACTTGCAAGTACCGGGTTGGTCTTCTGCTGCTGTAGCCCATCTGTTTCAAGGTTCGACGTGTTCTGCGTTCAGAGATGCTCTTCTGCATACCTTGGTTGTAACGAGTGGTTATTTGAGTTACTGTTGCCTTTCTATCAGATCAAACCAGTCTGGCCATTCTCCTCTGACCTCTGCTATCAACAAGGCATTTTCGCCCAGAGAACTGCCGCTCACTGGATATTTTCTATTTTTCGGACCATTCTCTGTGAACCCTAGAGATGGTTGTGCGTGAAAATCCCAGTAGATCAGCAGTTTCTGAAATACTCAACCATGCCACGTTCAAAGTCACTTAAATCACCTTTCTCCCCCATTCTGATGCTTGGTTTAAACTTCAGCAGATCATCTTGACCATGTCTACATGCCTAAATGCATTAAGTTGCTGCCACGTGATTGGCTGATTAGATATTTGCGTTAACGAGCAGTTGAACAGGTGTACCTAATGAAGTGGGTGGTGAGTGTGTGTGCATATATGTGTATATATATATACATTCATATATAACTTAGACTATAAATGGCTTCCATACCGAACGTAGTAAAATCCTGTCCTGTCGCATCCCAAGTTGTGTAAATAAGGTTACTATAATTCATATGTAAGATATATTAGCAGTTCTTTGAATTGCCTTTCTCCTCTCTTTAAACCAGATGTGCACCCCACGCAACACGCCAGCCACTCCGCCTAACTTCCCAGATGCCATCACCATGTTCTCCAAGCTGCGGGCCTCGGAATGCAGCAGTGGCAACAGCGGAGGTCCTGTGCCCGGCTCCATGGCGTGCTCCCCACCACCCCCATCTAGTTTTGGCTCCTTCTGGGCCTCCTCTCCACCCAGCCATCAGCCCAACTGGTTGCCCCCCTCGTCCCCCACCAGCCACCACCTTCATCACCACCACCTGCAACAGACGCCCATGTGGCCCCCAGTGTCCCAGCCTAGCAAAGCCCAGCAAACAGCTGTTGTATCTGGACTGCACAGCCAGAGATGAGACTAAACTGTGGGAGGGGAGGGAAGCAGTGGGTGGGTGGGGGTCTCGATGAATTTAAAGGGATGGGGTTTAAATAAGGTGTAGGTATGTGGGCAGTGAGGGGTGATATAGATCTTTGTTTTTTTTTCTTGAATAATGATGAACAATCTTTTCACTTTTGAATACATATTCTTTCTCTTTTCCCATTATTGATGTGCAACAATTCAAGCCTTGTGAGAGAACCACTATCCAATTCAAATGAGCAAATGCGGAAGACATCCTGCAATCAAGGTGACTGTCTCTGCCCACCGGAGGAAGGAATGTTCTTTGGCTCAGATCTTTAAGGGAGGACGTGTATATCATGGCACTAAACTCAACAATGCAAACAAGCCACCAAATTTGCCACAGGAAACTTCTGCGGACAAAAAAGGAAGAAAAAATATTCAAAGCGGTGTAATGTGTGGCTGGGGATTTCTTTGTTTTTTTGGTTTTTATACTTTGACATATTCATGCTTTCTTTTTTACTGTTCCTGTTACCTAATTTAGCTGACTGATACCACACAAAGCACTGACAAAGCAAGAATACAGTTACCAGCAGACAATAACTGCAAAGTTTTACAGTGGCATCTGTCTACATTTATCTCAATATTAAGAGGAAAAACCTGGTGCATTACCTCAAAGCCTGATATGTTTGATAGTGTTGCCGCTCTAACACCCTAAATAACCTGTGGGTGCAATTTTTGTTTGTTAAAATTTTCTGCCAGAAATGCTTTTGGTATGGAGAGATTTTAGAATATAATTGCTTATGGAATTTGGACAGTAGTTGAAATGGATTTACTGTCTGAAAATTATTAAAAAACAATGTTACTTTTTGTTTAGAGATTAAAACTTAACAAAAAGGTGGAATGTGAACTTTTACAATTTAATTTTGAATTATGACTTGGTGACATAACTATATAATCATTAAAAGAAAATATTCACACTGTGGACACAATCTGCCTCAGTTCTGTGATGCTGCATATAATGTCACAGGGCTCAGATTTACAAAGATTTTGACCTATAGATTTTTCATCATTACTTTCATGTGGGTGATGGAAAGAGCTGTTGATTAGTTTGTTTGGAAAGCTCAACTGCACAGTCTGCACAAACAAACATACCTGCATCTACCTCTGCTTGATGAGAGAAGCTTTTGCATGCTCTGAACGTACTAGTGAAGACAGACACTAAGCAAGGTGCAGGAATCTTTGTAGGTAACGTTCAGGAGATGACGCGGTTGTTTTGCTGTTGATGCTTCTGGGGACAACCACTCAGTCCTCCAAGACCTCCCGCAGACTTAACTAATATCTTAGGAAGGGACAGGAAGGACAGTGTTTAGCTTGAGTCCTAGATCTTTGCTGTGATTTCTGTCTGTTCCCACATGTTACCATCACATCTTAGAAATAATGGTTGAGGAAATGGTAATATCAAGTTATGTTAATCGCGGTGAATATCTTGTTTAGTTGGGATCATCGAGATGATAAATTTGCAGGTGTGAACTGATATGTTGAGACCTTTGAGGTCATGAGTTTTGTAGCCTTTTTAATTATTGGATTGTGGAAGTGTTTTATGTGTTGAAAGCATAGAACTATCAGTCCATTGTGTCAAAATGTTTGTGAATCTGCAGTGGACACAAGTAACTTTAAAAATGTTAAAATTGAGGTAGCAAAAATGAGGATCATAAACTTCATGGAAAAAAGTATGACTTTACTTAGGGGGTTAATTGTTTTTGCAATGTGAGGATACTCTTGTAATGTCACTAAATCATCTCAAAATTATTTGTTTTATTTGTGGGTGTCTTAAATCTAGATGGCCCACATCATTGTATTATTTTTTATTTTATTGTGAACCTTATTGTGATATGGGACACATTGCAGTTATTTCCATGGTTTCATAATCTGCAGAAAGCAGAACTGAAATTGCTGAAATTTTGAACTGAAATTGTAAACTTCCACTATTCATGTGATTCAGTTAATCATTCAAACCAAAATGTTGTTTTTCAAAATAATAATAATAATAATAATAATAATAGTTATTAGTATTATTTCTTTTTTTTCCATGTCATCCCTCATTTTTTTGGTCAATAGTGCAGTCATCACTTCCATAGGCTGTTTTGTATGTCCTGTTTTTTTAATGCATCACTATTTTCAACAGGTTGTATTTTTGAACCTGTGCTCCCTTTTTAAATGTACTTTAATAATATCACTGTGGATTATCGGAATCTCAGTGGACATTTCAATGTTGGGCACACCCATGTCATGTGACCAACACCAACTCATGCCAAGGTTTGGCTTTGCCACCTGGGACACTGCTCCAGTAAGCCATCATATGATCTCTTCTGGAAGATCTTGTATTTCAGAGGGACAGTAAAAGCATATGTAAATAAAGTTGAATGTAAATACGTAAAAGCAAACTACTATGGTTTATGTGTTGGTCTGTTCTAAAAACTATACACATTATTCAGTTATGAGAATAATTTGATTATTTGCTGGTGTTATACCACAAAGGAGTAAATGATTATATGGTATTTTGTTCACTTTGTGACTTGTGTTCAGTTTCTCCAAATATATGGGTTTGGATGAAAGTGGTGAACTATTGGAAACATTTTTTAATTTACACGTTTTACAATATCTAATCTGACATGTTTCTTATTTAAAATATTGTATTTACTTGTTGACATGCTCTGAGATGGTTTGGTATTCACAAGATGAATTAAATCACCTCTTTTTACAGATTGACAGAAATTGTCTGTTTCCAGAGATTTTCTAAAATTGTTAAGCTATATCCTTCTTGTCAGAGGTTTATTCTGAGAGAATATTTTTGTCTTTCATAGACATACATTTAAATGGTAACTTTGCAAGTAGTGAAATGAAAATGGAAAGAGTAATTGGACCCCAACTTGGCATTTATTTTATATTGCAAAAAACTACCTGAAACTGCATTCCCATGCATCTACTAAGCATGAGCTGACAGACTTTTTTGTGTAAATGGTGGCAGTTCTTCTCCTGTAGAATTGTTGGTGGGTCCTCTACCGCTCATACAGGCTGTGCTGGATATCATGGCCCAAAACCCCATAAAACAATTTACATTGGAATTTACCTTTTTTTCACTGCCTGTCTGCTGCGAAAAGAAGCCACAGAAGTGTGCAGAAGGGAGTTGGAGGAGGATGTGCATTTTGGGAAGACCGTTTATTCACTTCACCATTTTGGCATAGATGCCCCAGAAGAAACAACATTAGCCCTGGCAAACTTTGGTGGTGGCAGATGTTAGCTGTGCCCCAGCTTGTTTCAGAACAAGTTTATCTATCCTTAAATTTTCTGTTCTGCCTACAAAACTACAGGAACAACCACATACAGTACAATTTGAAGATGCAGTCAATCTTTTCTGAAAAACTCAAATTCTGAGACATTGGTCATAAGCCCAAAAATTCAAAGGTTGTGTATTATTATGAATTGAGCAATCAACAGTTTACTTGGCTGTCACCCTTTGTCAGGGAGGTTCATATAGGGACACTGATATAAATTATGGTTACCTGGCCAATGCTGACAATGGAAGTACACTGCTTCTTTCTAATTCACAGTATTTTGTCACACATTGTCAATGTTAATATGCATGTCACACCTGTTGTAGTGTTCCTGCAACTAATTGTACAATAGCTTGGTTTTTAATATACTGTTCACTGAAATTTAGAAATTCCATTCAATTCTACTTGTGCAGTATTCCCTTCCAAATATGTTATTTGAAGAAAAAATGTGCTTAAGTGGGCAGTTAAATGTAAATTGCAATGAGAAAAAGATAACTGGCCTGTTTTTCATGGGAATTATAATATTAAACCAAATGGGGCCCAATAATAAAGCAGACAAGTCAATTGATCCAATAAGAGCTGAGTAACAATCTGCACACTGTGTAGTCCCCCTGGAACCAGGTGTGTATGTGTTATGAAATATATGTGCAGTCACTCAGTATAATTGTTTTACTGTTTAATGTTTTTCTTTTTTTGCACAGTTCACTGTTGCTGTTTGTGCTGAAGGCTAGTGATTTGCTGGTTGCTCCAGATGTATTTAAATTGCACCATTACGCATTATCCTTATCTGCGCAGACACAGGGTACATTGCTATGATTCTAGACATGTAGTATTTGCATATTATCTATCGAATAACAAGGTAGCCTATGTAGTTATGACTAGAGGTTGCACCCACTGAACTGTATGGTTGCACCAGTACGTCACCCTCGGAGCACGATTAACTTCCTTCGACCCAACGCTTTAGATTATGATTGGTCAAACCATCCACGTGATGCGTTTTAGCCAATCGTAATGCAATGTGTTGTTGTCCTCAAATAAAAGTTTACGTTTACCAAGTATGTATTGCCAAATATATAATAATTCCAGTACAAATAACAGTCATTGTTTAAATATTTTAAAAGTGTATTTCGCCTACAGGTGTGACGAATTTATAGAATAAGCGCGCTTAATTATTTTCTTAGCTGGTTAGCTACACGATAGCCATATAAATACATTGGTGTTTCCTTCCCACCCGCCATTTTATGTTGAGAAACAACTGTTTACTGTAGCTACAGGTAAGCCATGCAGCTTTCGTGAAATTGTCAGATAATAGGTCTATTTGCTGTTGTCAGTTTAGCCCATTTTATAAGCTGTGGTGTAGAGTACGTAACCGCCGACGATTTAAACGATACAAGACGTTTACATTTTTGAGGAAGTAGTAGTCTAGCTATCGATTCTTTGGCTTGTTTGGCTGCCTGGCCAGCCATCTCGTCTTTCCAGCGAAATGAGTTACGGTAGGCCTCCGCCCGATGTTGAGGGAATGACTTCACTGAAAGTAGACAACCTGACGTACAGAACTTCGCCTGAGACCTTAAGGCGAGTATTTGAGAAGTATGGTCGGGTTGGAGACGTGTACATCCCCCGGGATCGTTATACGAAGGAAAGCCGAGGATTCGCCTTTGTGCGGTTCCACGACAAGCGGGACGCAGAAGACGCTATGGACGCCATGGATGGGGCCGTACTCGATGGGCGCGAATTGCGCGTGCAGATGGCCCGCTATGGACGCCCCCCGGATTCTCATTATGGTCGTCGCGGAGGGCCACCCCGAAGGTACGGTGGCTATGGAAGACGAAGTAGAAGGTAAGGACTCGATAGCTTGTTGGCTTGTTCGGTAGGCCGAACAAGCATGGCTTGCTAGAGAAGAGTCCTAGATGGTCACAAGTTATGGACCATAGTTGTAACTACATGTTCACGCGAGTGTATTTGTGTCAGCCTATTGTGTGACTGGCTTGGTTATCGTTTGCTACTGGATACCGTAATTGTAAGCTGTACACTCTCATGTGTTCTGAAGTGTACATTTTATTATAAGAAACGCTACATGGCATTGTAGCATCAGATCCGGCTGTTTAACTACTTGTTTTACTTGTTTACATTTGTCGAAGATAACATGCTGAATTTACTCATTAGCTTCTCCCCCAGCCCACGACGCCGGAGGCGCAGCCGGTCGAGAAGTAGGAGTCGTTCACGCAGTCGCTCACGCTACAGCAGATCACGGTCCAGGTCCTACTCCAGGTCACGATCGCGCTCCAAGTCGCGCACGCCCCGCAGGAGCAAGTCTAAATCCGCGTCCAGGTCCCGGTCCAAATCGAAGTCCAAGTCCAAATCCCGCTCCAGGAGCCGCACACCACCTTCCAATAGAGCATCAAAGTCCAGATCAAGATCGAAGAGCCAGCCCAAGTCACCAGAGGAGGAAGGCACTGCGACCTAATTAAGCCGCATTAAGGGTAAGGCTGGGGGGTTTCTACTAACACAGTATGTGAGTTAGAGGGGTTAGTCAGTTTTTTTATTTTTTATTTAAAAAACGCGAGCATGCTCAATTATTTCCAGGAGACGGTAATGGTAAGACACAGTTGTAGTTGTAAATCTGCTTGGGGTGATCTAACAATTCTGTCTGCAGCTTTTTGCTCTCAGAAGGTGGGCAAAATTAAGTGACTTCACATTAATTTACAACATGGTGAGGGTATGTCTCTTGGGCAGGTCTGTCAGACATCGTCTGGCTTCAAATTTAGTAATTTTAAATTGAATGAACCACATTACCCTAGCTGGTAGTGGTGCAAAATCTGATTACCTAAGTGATTGCCAGTTCAGTCATCAATACCTTTGACATACTTGCCTTAAGGGTGGAAAAGTTCCTAGAATTGTTCCAGTGAATTTAAAGATTAGTATATAGCCTCTCGTGCATTGATCTTTTCCTGCTTATGTTTTAGCTTCCATTTCAAATGAAAAGGATTACCCTTAGTGAATTTTCTGGGGGTGGGTGGCAGTGGGTGGTAAATATTGTTGGATGCACAGGAGTGAATATATTTTTTGCAATATTTGAAAATGGTTTTGGGTTTAAAATATTCACCAAAAATGTGGAATTCTCTCCTCAAAGCTGCTGTTTCCTGTTTGCAAAAATGGAGTTTGGTGCAGTTTGAGCAGTTAGTGTGTGATCCGCCCATGGGCTGCCTGCTGCTGTTGGGGGTTGCTATGGAGCAGGTCGGTCTGTCAGTGTTGAGGTGGTGTTGAGGTACGTCTGCAGGACAATGGACCTGAAGCTTTACATTGTCCTCCAGGTCATGTGCTCTGGTGTATTGGTACATAGACTAAAACAGGAGGAAATGAGGTTTGTTTGCCCAATTGTCAGACTAAAAGACCTCTGACCTGGCTGTGTGCATTAGTGATACACCCTTTTACATGTGTGAATTAATTCAACAAACCAAATTAATTTCTAGAGGAATCTTTTCACATCACTTGGAGTACTTGTTCCCAAATGAGTTTTGGGAAAGGGACACATTTTTAGAACAGTCACCATAAACACATTCATTGATAATTTGGAGCACTGCACAAACAGAAATTCACATTCATGTAATTTGGTGGTAACCCAAATTTAATAATCCCCTTAGAATTATGGTAATATTTTACAAGCCTAATGGTTGTAAAGATTTAACTGAAAATATTGTATTCTCACATTATTATTTTTTTGTTTCTAGATTCTTTTCAGATTGAGACTTCACTGAGGACAGCCCATCAAAAGTACAGGCCTCAAAGATGATTCTCCACCCTGACAGTTTCTGATTTAAAAGGTTATTGTCACCGTCTGAAGGTTTTAAATACATTTTTTATTTTTGGTTAAGGCTTGCTTGTGCCATCTCATAATTTGTTGAAAAGGATAACCCTCAGATGGGCTTGTGCAATTGCTGTAAATCAAAACTTGTTTTCTGTTAATCATAGTGTGGAGTTGTAGAGTATTTCAGTTGTAATCAGTCTGAATTACATGCAATTATTGATCAGTGTGCGTATCATATGTAGAAAATAGTGACTAAATCAGATGGGCACCTAAGTTTTTCATTGCCCTCAGTTGGCTTTGGAATGAATCTCGCGTTATCTGCAAAATGCTTTGAATTGCATGTCAAGTCGCTCTAATGTTGAAGTAGTGCAGGTGTATATGACAAATGTAAATGTGTGCATCAGCGGGGTCAGAAGGGGTCTTCAGTCTCAAGCGGAGGGGGAATGATTGTTTGATCCAGCATTGTTTGTTCTTTTGATTTATAATTGGTCGTTTTGTTATTCTAATCCTCTCTCTTGTGTATTTTTTGTGCATTAGGCGCAGTTGTGTAGCAGTTGAGTATTGCTGGTTAGCTGTTAAGGTGGCCTGTTGCAGTGCAGAGAGCTTGGCTGTTTCCAGTTTTCTCCTGGTTGCTCCTGTGTTACAATGCCTTGGTGTGCCTTGATGTGTAAAAACGGCTGCAGCAGATTATCCTTTAAAATACTGGTCACCTGCGTTTCCTGACATCTGAATGTCCTTTTTTTCCCATCCCTCAGCCTATTGGAACCTGTAGAAGCGTTCACATTTTGTCACATTCTTTTAGACTTTTTTTTCCTCCCTTGAAAGTTACTTGTTACAGAGAATGTTAACTGCATTTTGTAGCCTGTTCTTAGACTATTCCTTTAACTTTCTATACTTGTAACAATGTGAATGCTAATAAACAATTTTTGTGTAATTTGTCTCGCAGTGTTTACAGACTTGCCCCTTAATGTTGTTAATTTGGTTGTACATTACATTTGTTGGCACCTGGAGATATTCTTAAAGGATGCAATGGACCATTGTGTTTCATATGTATATTTGGCCTGTGCATGTTGGTCTGTGCACATTTAAATGTCAAAATACCATTTGATGAACCCTAGTACAATATCTGTTGTATGAACATAAAACCAAAAGCAAATTTTCCCCTTTTTCCTTTGCCTTCCTGTTGTCCTTTGGTCAAAAAAGACCCATCACTGAGATTAACAGCAGTGGGAAAAACCTCCCTAAATAAATTTTGCAGCATGCAATTTGTTGCATCCCCCCAGTGACCCTAGTATTTTACCATTGGGGAAGAAGTTAAATATTGCCCTTTTTTATTTTTATAAGCTACACTATATGGGTACAAAGATTGTCTTATGGGTGGTTTGTGACCATTTTGTGACCAAATCAAATTTCATAAAGTTAAGGGCTATACCTCTACTACAGGGGGGGAAAAAAAGTTTTTGTTGGATACACAAAGGCTGAATCTGCTAGCTACTCTGGACTGAATTATTCACTGATTTGTTGAATGATGGATAGTTTCTACAAGAAAAATAGGTTTTGGTTTTAAATTCAATGAAGTTGTTTAAAAAGGGGTAGTAGGGATTGTTCATTTTTGACCCTGTGGACACAGGACCCACACATGAAGATTACACAAGGGTTAAAACTAATGGGAGATGGCTGCGAGGATATAAAACATAAATATTTCCTACTATTGTTGCTGCCACATCTACATGTGTGTTTTGGTGTGGAGTGTACACGCTAGTTATAATACCTTTGAAAGGTGTACAAAGCTAAATTATGCTTTGCATTGGTCCAGATGGTAATACAATATCATTTTCATGCTCTGACTGTCAGTGGCAAACCTTTACTGTATGGGTCTGAGTAGAGCATACACATTGCAGAAATGTGAAAGTACATATCTACAAATGAATACAGAGGAAGTACATTAAGTTTTAAAACCTACCAGTTTTTTTTAATTTGGCATGTATTTTGCTGTTCTAGTTAGACTACTTGCAACTGATGATTCTTCTGTGTTCAGGAATGGCTTGTAGAATTGGGACATGAATTTTGCTGGCTCCCTTGAATATGGCCCAAGACTTAAAAAGCCCCCATCTAACCCACGTTAGCATGCAGGATGGTGTCCACAATACAGTGGGACAGACCGTTTTGAGATTACAACGTTGGTCCTTTTTTACTGTTGCAAAGGGAAGACACACACTGGCACCATTCATATTCTTTGAAATGTTTGATTCTTTCTGAACATATCACAAGGAAACATGAAAGGAGAGAGGACATGGACAGATAAGTTTGCTGCAACATTATTCAGGAAGGCCATTAAAATACCCTAGCTCATATATACTCATCCCATGTAGTTTGATAAGACAGCATTTGTTACAGTATTACCTCAGAATTGCACCCACAACCTTGTATTTCTGATACAGCCCCATCTCATCATAGTTGCCTTTAGGACCTTTGGGGGTACTTTGTGTGGGGGCTTCGAAGAGCCCAGGTCAACAGGGGAGTGCCAATATGAAATGGCACATTCCCGTGTTGCTATACGCTGAACAATACCCCACATCTAACACAGGTATTTCACAGGTACAATCTTGTACAGCAGGGCCTAAGCAAAACTGATTTCCAGGCTTATTGGAGAATGTTAACTTGCATCTGACCTCCAAATATGTGGCCTGGGACAATCACCAAGCAGGCAAAATCCAACCCAATCTTTTTCCTTGCAAGAGCTACTGCAAGATGAGACCGCTTGATTCTGCCAAGTTCTCGTGTAACAGTAGAGGAATGGAAATTCACTCAGAGTAAATACATATGGTTATAACGTTCAAAAATCAAGTTAAAACAGAGTACATTGCGCTTTTCTACATATTCAGTAGATGCAACGCCTAATATTTACTTTCGTGGAACCATGTAGAAACAGAAAAAAAGAAAGAAAAAAAAATGTTCTCCTCCTAAAATAAGCCTTCAGTCACAACCAACCATGGGTTTTGCACGTGTAAGTTCAGCAAACCCAAATCGCATCCAATGAACTCATGGCTCCGTAAACGTTTGTGGAATTCGGCGAACCAGAAAGCTCGTATTGCCTGAAAGGTGGGTTATGGGATATTAGGTTGGTTGCACTGTAGCATTGAAAATCGGCGTGAATTTTCTAGAAATGTACTTCCTCATAGTTGGTTAACGGTAGTTCATTTGTGTTAAAATGAAAGTATTAGCCTGTTGCTGTATATAAAAATATATTAGGGGATTAATGTTTGTGGAAAATCTCAAAGTAGCAAGCTTGGATAACTTTTAAGTCTTTGCGTCACCCCTTCAAGTAGCCTAACATTAGCCACCATCAGCGACTTGCTAGCTAGCTACCTACAGTTAAAAAACATTACCGGGTAGCGAGCCAATTCACTCTGCGTCACGTAGCTAGTAAGCTAGCTAGCTTTTAGCTAACAGCTAACTATTAACGTTGAGAGATTACGTTATATAGTGTGACAAAAAGGGATGAATCATAAAAGTAAGAAGAGAATCAAAGAGGCAAAAAGAAGTGCGAGACCCGAACTGAAGGATTCACTAGACTGGACGAAACATGACTACTGCGAAAATTTTGATTTGTCACATCGAACAGTGAAGGTAACTAGCAACAGCACTGAACTAGCAGCATTCTCATATGACATAGTGGCTACGTAACTAGGTTTAAGGTTAGATGGCTCGTCAATGTATTTATTTTCCTGTTAGCTAGGTATAATTGGTAACTGTTTCAGGACAGTCAAGTAAGATTTCCACATGCATGGTGACTAGGTAACGTACAACTCGAAGCTGGCGCCAGTTAGCTTGCTAGCTAACTATACCAAGCTAGTATAAGCAAGTTGGACTACAAGGATAATTTCTGGTATTGCTTGACCGGATAGTGTTCTCTCCGATAAGTGACATTTGTATATAATATTTTAATGTTGTATCTATAGCCCAGGAATATTAAATGTGTTGGTATTCTCAGTATGACGAGCGCATTAGCTGGCGGAAATATTTTGTTAACATGCGATAAAAATTAGCAAGATGGAGAGTTCAGGAAGTTTTTGTCCAGTGATGGCTAAGTGAACGTTCTATCGTTGAAAATGGCTTGCTAGATTAATTTTATCGTACCCCCAGTCCGTGTAATTTGAGTCAGACAGCTGCCACGCTTGCTGAATTTGTAGGGTTGAGAGAAGCTAGCTAACGTTAGCTACATAACCATTTAGAGTCCACGCTTGTTGGCTACACATCTCCGGTGCTAGCTAGCTATTGATACAGCACGTTTGCATGAAGTGCTAGCTATTCCTCTATCCACCAGTGCGGGCACAAAAAACTTGCTCGCTAGCCATATTATTGGACTAAATCTTAAATTATATTGTGGAAAAATATGTACTACGTCAGTATGTACTATGATGTTGCAGAATACGATTATATTCTACCTAGCTAATTAGCTATATCTTTTACTGGAATTATGTTGCCCGACCTCAAAGATTACATGTGGAACAGCTAGCTAACCAGCTAACGTTAACAACCTCATTGCCACTTATTTGACATGGCTAACATTAGCAAAAATAGGACAAAGTCATTATGTTAGTCAATAGTGGCACATCTCCTTGGTCAGCACCATAGTGAAGTATGACGTTAAACGGAATAGTGCTCGCATATTATTGATTATTTCTGAACAAACGTGAATCTGACAAGTGACCATGCTTCCCTCCATTTTGGAATGGAGAGGCGGATGACCTAATACAACCTTTGGTCTCGTAGATTCAGTATCTCTATTTTTTGGTGATGTTGCTGTTGTGTTTTCACTGTAACCTACGAACAGAATTTATATCACGGTCAAATTTATATATTTTAAAATGGGATTGTTTAGCCTGACATTAGTTGGGTAGATTTATGGAATGTCCTATATGTAGCCTATATAAAGGTTTGGATGCATGGGTTTTTCCCCCCATTCATTTTTTACTCCACTGACCTGATGTAGATCCACGTTAAAACATTGGCTCTATTAAAAAGTTATTAGCAGCTATTGTGTGCGTTGCTGTTCTTTTTAATGTAATGACAATTTCCTCTTGGTTGTCTCAAAAGGATAATTAACTAAAAAATAAAAAGTCAACCTGAGTCTATATTATGCAAGGGATCCATTGTGGGGGTTTTTTTTTTTTTACTTTTTCATGACCTGACCTGATACTGTCAGCTCTCAGTGGTTATGTTCCCTTTTGGTCTATAGCAGTGTATCTCTGTTTCAGGACAATGTTGAGCGCGTGGATTCACTGCAGCTGAGTCCAGAGGAATTTATTCAGCAATTTGAGAAGCCCTACAAGCCCGTGGTTCTGCTGAGCTGTCAGAGCACCTGGCCTGCCCGTGAGAAATGGACACTGGAGCGCCTGAAGCGCAAGTACCGCAACCAGAAGTTCAAGTGTGGTGAGGATAATGATGGCTACTCTGTGAAGATGAAGATGAAGTACTACGTGGAATATTTGGAGTCCACCCGGGATGACAGCCCCCTCTATATCTTCGACAGTAGCTACGGCGAGCATGCCAAACGTAGAAAATTGCTGGAGGACTACGAAGTGCCTATTTTTTTCCGTGATGACCTCTTTCAGTTTGCTGGGGAGAAGCGAAGACCTCCGTACAGGTATGTAGGAGAAAACCACATGGATTGTACCAGGGGTGCACCGATCGTGAATTTTTATGACCGATTCTGGTTGCCAATTTTTAATTTTTAACAGCCAGATCCGCTGATTCTGAAAGCCGATTTAAAGATTTTTAATGCCACAGATTTTAAAAGCTTTTCAAGACGTACATTCCTTAACATGCTAATGGCAGGTGTGATGGTATGCTGCAGGGACCACATGCACAGCTGTTAGATACTGGCTTCTAATGCAGTGATTAGGCTAGTGATTGGTAACACAATTGAGTGTTTTTAAACGACGGCGTGTCGTTGTGGCATTCTAAATGTAACCGTAAGTCTGTTTTTGAAAATATTTCGTAACAGAATGCAGCCAGTGCCCATTTCTGCGTTTTTCCCTTGACGTTAGGGGAGGTGTATCGCCACTCCTATAAAGCACTGGTTTCCAGACAGCTGAAGTTTTGGGAAAGGTATAGCAATAGCATTCAGATACAGCGTGCGCATGGACTCTGCTCGTATTTTTCACATCATAAAACTGGAATACTGATCAGCCAAAACACCTTGGGAGTAGAAAAAAGGCCGGGTCCAATCCATGGCGGATCGATCAGTACATATTGTACATATTCTGTAGTGGGTCTTTGACAGCTTCTAACAGTCGGGCTTGAGACCGTATGCGTAATGTAAAGAGTTTTGAGAAATGGTGCTTTATGATTATTAAAGCTTATGTGTACGCTATTCATAGTCAGTGTTACATATTTCCAGTGTGGAATTATTTATCATTTTTCTTACATGTTGTGCTTGTGTCCTCTCAGGTGGTTTGTTATGGGACCTTCTCGCTCTGGCACTGGAATACATATTGACCCTCTTGGCACCAGTGCATGGAATGCCCTGGTACAGGGGCACAAGCGCTGGTGCCTGTTTCCCACTCATACTCCACGCGAGCTCATCAAGGTCACCCGTGATGAAGGGGGCAACCAGCAGGACGAGGCCATCACCTGGTTCAATGTGATCTATCCCCGCACGCAGCAGCCTACCTGGCCTGCCGAGTTTAGACCCCTGGAGATTCTGCAGAGGCCCGGGGAGACTGTCTTCGTTCCGGGTCAGCATTCACATTCGCCTGCCAAGTGTTGCGTAACGGGTTCATGTCGGTGAAAAGGGTGGAACTGGATAAGGTTCTGCCTAGGCAAATAATATAAACAGATTGGTGCACAGTTTTGGACACAAATTCTTCTGCCTTGTAAACACTGATTTGCAAAAGGCAAAGCTGCTGCACAGTACACACTGGTAATGTATATATAAGTATAAAAGAACAGCCTAGAATGGTATTGGATTTAGTAGTTCTAAGATGTTCTTGAAAATGGACCCTTTGGAGATTTACTTGCTTGTTAGTTGTTTTTACTGCTGCCGGTAATTATGATGGCAATTTTTAAAAGGACAACTCAATACAAACTGATGAAACAATATGAATGTTTATGGACAGAAACATTAACATAATGTCAATGCAAAGGAGTGTACCAGCTTGGTGCATGAACAGCAATGGCGAATAACAGCTACCATGTCTTCAGTCATCTGCTGTGAAACTCCCTTTTCCCTGAAGGCAACTTCATCCTGTTCAGTTTTATAATTGTTGTGACTATACTCTTTCATGGACTCACTGTTGAGAGAAAATATCTTCAGTTCAAATGTTCAGGATATTTTGTATGTCTTGTATTATGTATCGCCTGCTCAACCATAATCTCAATTTGCTTGGTTGTTTAGGTGGCTGGTGGCACGTGGTTCTGAACATGGACACAACCATTGCTGTGACTCAGAATTTTGCCAGCACGACCAACTTCCCCATCGTATGGCATAAGACTGTGCGTGGTCGGCCGAAGCTGTCTAGGAAGTGGTACCGGTGAGAGTTGGTTGAACGTTTCTTTCACTGTTTTGTATACTGGTGTCTGACCGATGTTATGTAATTGAATAGTGGAATGTTAAGGAACCGAGAGTCGGCTAGGCTTGCACACTAATATTGGTGTGGTATCCGTATCGGCCAATAATCGCTTAAAGCCAGTGGTTCCCAAATTGGTGGGTGCACTGAGACAGTAGTGGTGGGGGGTGGAGGGGACAGGTGAGGGTTGAAGGAAATAAAAGTCTGTTATAAACCAAAAAGATAATCTCATCCAAGTGGAACCAAAAAATGTCCTTTTACCAAAAAGGCAGCCTGGCTGAAAAAGTTTGGAAACTGATTTAAAGACATACTATGCAGGATTTTTAGCCTTTCTGCGGTCCTGTTTGTACAATCAAAGAAGTCTCCTTGTTGTACATGTAACAAAAGCAGTCTAGTGTTTTTGTGGGGGCCGGGGTCAATATTTGAAGCATTATTGTCGGTTATTTCTGTTAGCATCCTGAAGCAGGAGCGGCCTGAACTTGCAGCATTGGCAGATGCAGTGGACCTGCAGGAATCAACTGGAATTGCCTCTGATAGTTCTAGTGACTCCTCATCCTCCTCCTCTTCCAGCTCATCAGATTCAGATTCTGAGGTAGGACCGGTCCCATGCACATCTCCGCATTAATGTTAAGTTTTAATCTTGGGAACAGACCTGCTGAATAATGACATTATAGGCTGTACTAAACAGAGTAGAGTGGGGCTGCTGTCTCTTACTGCCATGTGTGCTGTGTCCTGCAGGGTGAGTCGGGCTCCGAGGGAGATGCCATGTCACATCGCAGAAAGAAGCGACGGACCTGCAGCATGATGGGAAACGGTGACACCACCACTCAGGATGACTGTGTGAGCAAAGAGCGCAGCTCCTCGCGGTGATGTCCCAAATGGAAGCTACACAGCGCATTCAGAAGAGATTCTGCCCACTCCTTTTTTTGAAGAGACTATCCTGTCCATGACAAGGGAGGTGCCAGGGACTGCCTTTGGGTCTCTACCACAATTGTGCATCTGTATTTATAAGTAAAAGCGCTGTCCCCTAACCTCTATTTACTAGATTTACTAGTGTGCTCTTAAAGTCCATACTTGATAGAGTGACAGCAGCAGACACAGGCTTAGTGGCTTTTACAAAGCTATGTTTTAACGTGGTGTTTTTTCTTCTTTGGGTAAATTGGACAGTTGGGAAATTGACAGTGGCCCTCTGTTGCCTTGTTATCACTGAATGTGGGATAAATGGGCTGAGCTGTCCCACAGGGCCGAGGGGTTCTCTTCTGCAGTGCCAGGCTCTTGTCTTGTAAGGGAGATGTGTGTGGGAACAGGGTTTTGTCAATGATTATGTTCAGAAATTGGATTATGGTTTCCTCGTGGAATAATTTAGTGTTTGGTGTTTATGCTCGCTACCTTGATGTATGAGGAAAAGATGAAAATTCTGGAAGTTAGGCTATAGCCATCCTTGAAGACAGAAATGTGTTCTGAATATCACAATAACATGGGTAAACACTGTTGGGCTCAAATGAGTTTAAAAAATAAATAAATACAAGTTTTAAAAGTATCCAAATATTAAATAGTGTCATTTTGGGTTGATTCAAATGTATCGATCAGTACAGCAATAGAACAGTTACGATGTTAAAGAAAAAAGAGGCCAGTTATAGTGTTGTCCAGGTTTCAGCATGGGTGTTTGTGTTTGGCAGAGGTAATTTAAAGTTCTTTATTAATGGAATATCCCAAATGTGAATTGCAGGGCAAAAAGTTGAATGCCTACAGTACTGGCACAAATTATGGAAACATTGCATTTATGAACAGAGTTTGACTATTAATACACTATTTTGCAACAATTTCTCTTTTTGGCACAGTGTAATATGTAATAAATGTAATATGAACATAAAAATGAAGAAGTAATTGGCATTTGTGTTAAGCAAGTAATCATTAAACCTTCCTTTATGTATTGGTTCATACCTACATACTTGAGCAGTCTAATCTAACTTACTGTTGGGAATTTTATAATCAGCTTGCACGTATATTTATTTGTCCAGTATTTTTTTTAAAAATTTTTTATACATAAAAGTATTATATTCATGCAAAGAAAACCTTTTTTGTTCCTCATGCATGCATATTTTATTTCAAATTACTGATGGTCACATAATGCCCTTACCACTCACAGTCAAGAAGATAACGGTTTCAAATGCATTTGAAAATAGCTCAGATACAACAGAGGAAATGGCACAGATAAGAGTTTCAAGATACTAAACTTCTTTAAGCAAAGTGTTTCCATAATTTTGTTCCAGTACTGTATGTGTTGCATTTAGAAATCAGGGCAACTAGGATTCATGTTGATATTGAAGGAAAGTGATCAGTATCACATTTTTGCACAATCTACTTTTATATCATTGTTTTAGTTGTGCTTTGAATATCATTGGATGGCGGTTTTTTTAAAAGGCAGGGTTTAGATTTTAGGTGAGAAAACCACATGACAGAGGCTGCTAATTTATTTGAAATGGCTTCCCCCCCCTTTTTTTGATTATTATCAGGACCGTTTTTATGTAAATACATTGCAGATTTGGACTTTTAGATGCTGGTTTATTAAATAAAATCAAATGGCCCTTAGGATATTTGTATGTATATCACATTGTAAACAGTTAATTATCTCATTTCTGAACAAAGACAGTTGAATGAAAAATCACAAAGTCCCAGAAGTACCTGAAGTGTGGAGGTAAACCAGATGCCTCCATAGAAGCTAGTAAATTAGAATATTAATATGAATAAAATTAAAACAAGTTGCATCTCTTACTAAGGGATTTCTGTCACAGTTCTGTTTACGATTTGTTGAAATGGGTTCAAATAACATTGAATATTGCCACATTGAGTTCCTGTTGTAACACCTGAAGACTATATGTGCAGTGCAATTGTCAGTTGAGAAATAAAATCTTTTGTCAGGAAGACAAATTAAAACACTATAAATTATGGCAGGCTAAACTGCTGTTTTGAATAAATGTATTTTTATGTATTTGTTCAGTTTTCATTTATTTATGGTGGATGTGTTTTGTTAAAAGGTGTCTACCCACTCTCTTGACAGAACTGTTATTGTTTGTAACATGATCAATATAGTCCATTTTAACTGGGAGAATTGCAGACTGGAGAATGTATATCGACACATTTTAATCAAATCATTACAGAAGCAATCACTGTAGAGTTTTTGTGCTTAAAGATCCAAATCGTAATACAAGATTAAATTTACATTGCATGTATCTAGAGTTCCCTTAATTTTGTGACTAAATCAGTTTCTGTCGTTACCTCTCTTCTCCACGATGGTCTCTATAGCTATTCCAAATTGATATTTCCTATTGCAAAGAACAGAAAGCAAGACTAGACTCATGTGATTCTCACATTTAATAAAAGGTGCTGTCTTGTCTTTACATCTCCCCAGATGCCAGATTTTGCTTTCAGAATAAATCAGGCACTTGGGAAAAATCTGAAATTTGTATTGTTACCCAGTGTATGTTGTGGTTAACCAAAACTCCCTCTCTCACGAGAGCATCATCCCTCGCCAAAATTTGGGTTTTAAATCATGTACTTAAGATCAGTGTTCCTTTCCCACTGTGGGTTTCCCCTGGTTATTACCATCTTAAAATGGCAGTTTCAGGTTTTTTTTTATTTTTTATTAAATTTTTTTTTTTTTTTTTTTGTGTGTGTGATTTGTTAGTTTGGTCAGTTTGGAAGATGTTGGATATTGTGATTTATTTATAATGGTAAAACAAGAACTCCGTGTTGGATAAATGTATAACTGTTTGCAGATAATCTGTCTTTTCTCAAATAAGTGCCTGTTTCCATAGAACCTTTTTGAAGTTCTGTTTTAACATCTTTGGGTCAAAAGACAATAGTGCTATGAAAAACATGTATTCTTTCTCCCTTGTTCACTTGCTTTTCTGCCCATTTAAATGGCGTTATCAATCCAGTGTTTTGAATTATATTGAATATGATCTTATGTTTTGGAAAATATGTAATGTGCCGAACATTTTTGGAAATTTTTGGAAAGGTTCTGTCTCCTGTGCAGTGGTATAGGATGATTTAACATTAGGGCAAGTTTTTGGATTTAAGTCCTAGGTCCTCTTTTCATAGAATAAAATCTTGGATGCTTGGATCCTGCCACAGGGCTCTGTCACATGGTGCCTTTGGTTCCATCAGTCAGGTGTGATGCTGCTAGCGGAATGCATAGGCTAATGCATGCACAACACAACTTGGACGCTGTCTGATATAGGAGTAAATCAAAGTAAATTTTAAAAAAAGTGAATTGTTCAACCAATAAAGGCTTTTGTATTTACATGTACAGCTACCGCAGTGTGCCTTTTTTAAAAATGGCTACGTCCCACCGCAAAATAAAAGGTTAATTATGGCTTATGAATTATCGTGCATACAATTTGTGATACTCGTTGAGAACGTAGTATGAAGCAGTATTTGTGTGACAATAATGAAATTGCCTCATTCTTTTTTTTTTTTTGTAGCTATTGAGTCTATATGGGAAAATGTCTCTTTAAACCGAACGGCTTCCTTGCTAAGGGCTGGTCCGTAGGAAATGACGCTCTGTTTGGAAGCGTGAATCCGTGTTTAAACCCTCAGGTTTATCTGCTTGTCTTGAGTCGTGTAGCTGACGACATGCGCTGAAGGATCGAGAGTCCGGTGAGTGATATAACCGATAACCGGTTTTGCAACACGTGCATCTAATAATCACAAAAATAAAAATAAATACGCTAAGCTGTATCGGGCTGTTTCTACTGGAGTACAGATTCCAGAATAGCCAAAAAATGATCATGGATGTAGCCTTTGAATTGTCATATGTGGTGCCTGCAATTTTATTCACTCTCTTAGCTATTGTTTTTGCAAGTACAATCTTCAGTAAAAAGCCTATTTCTGCCTCACCGTCCAAAACGGAGTGTGAGGTGGCTAAAACAGGACTAACGGAGAGTACAGATGAGAGGAACGATTTAGCTACAGAGCTAATTCATAAAGCGGATAAAGTGAAGGCCGACGAAGTGGTCCCATCCGAGAGAATAAAGGAACAGACTGAATCGGCGTTGGTAACCCCAGCAGAGAATGTTGGGGTCCTAGAGGAGCATCCTGGGACAGAATTTGGGAACAAGAGCATTCAAGCGCGCCCAGAGACGAAGAAATCAGACATTAAGGTGAGCGTGAAGAGTGGTATAGAGTATTTTCTCTTTCTCTCGCTTTTTTATTTATTCATATTTCAATAAATTGTAAAACAGCTGATACGAGTGGATGAAACCCTCAAAATAATGCGGGTGAGAAAATTAAGGACGTGCTAGTTTCCACTTAATCCAAAAAGTTTTGAGAAAATATATGCTTACGGTGAAAATCATCAGCAACATAATATGGTCCTGCTGCTGTGGTTCCACAATGTCGTAAGTGAATCACTACTATCGTATCAACGAATCGCTGTCTAATTGGTTACTTTTAAAGAAACGTTGGCAACATGGTTTTCACTACTACACCCCGATGTTCTCTGAAGGGTACAATTTAAATTTATGAATGTATGTTTTATATTAAAAGAAAATACTTTTCTCACACCTGAGTGCCAACCAACCTCCAGATGAGACATTGGGAAATTAGATGTCTGTCTGCATTTGTAACTGTCTGCATTTTTTAATTCTTAAATCCCCAGTCATAAATTGTTTGTTTTGGTTTCATTGTTGTGAGTGGAGTAAAAGATCTGGTGTTCCAGGTGTAAATGATTTCCTAATTGAAAGGCGACTTTTAATCCTTAGGGATTCTGGCCCTCCAAGACTGGACTTGCCCTTCTGTTTTCCAAAGATTGTCACAGCACCTTTTTTTGACAACTAAATCTCTGTGCTTTATGAAAAAGATGGCTTGGGAGGTGTGCCTTTGCTTCTCATCACTGTAGTTTAATGTACTCTTTAATTACAAATTAATTATAGACATTGCAGAATGTATCAGTCACAAGCCCTATGCCCTTTAATTTGTCAGTTATTCCCGTTAAGAAAACTCCACAATGTTTTTTGAAACAGTAACACAACTCATTTAAAATTTTATTTTATAAAGGCACAAAGGAAAAACATTTTTTAGCTTTAAAAATTTGTTGGTGGTTTGCAGGGTACTGTTTGCTACCGGCAGAGAAAAGAGATGATTTTGGATCTTCACTTGAGGATGGGGCACTTGAGTCATGAGCCAGCAAATTAAGGTTACAGTCCCCTTTGTTTTTATGAACAGATTTGAGTTGCCTCGTAAGACTGGCTTTTCTTGTCCTTTCAGACCTTTTTTTCAGATGGACATAACCAGACGATACAGGCATTTACCAAAATAATGCACATATATTCCAGCCTGTGCAAATAGTAACGTCATTTTCTTCAGTGCCAAACATCCCATATGCAAATTTTCTCCGTTAACTGTGGTAAATAGATTTTTTAAGAGAGTGTTATGGCAGCATTATTTTCTTGTGTGGTGTCCCATTTGTTCTTATTAGGCTCTGTGCTTATATCTTGCTTTTGTGAAAATTTTTAACAATAATTTTGTTTGTTTGGGTGAAGTATACTGTAAACCTGGCATGGCATTATAAACTAAAACAGTGCTTCTGTTGAAATTTCAGAAAAAAAAAGAAAACTGCCTAAAAAGATACAAATGCTTGTCACTGGGGTGGTACCCTATAGGTACTTAAAATTATACCCCTAGCCAGCAATACATAGTTCATTTGTACCTTTTTTTGCTTGTAAGAGGTAGTTCTTAGTGCCCAAATATAACATTATTGTACTTTCAGGGCACATTTGGGAAATGTGTTCCTTAAAGAACAAAAATGTACCTCCTCTGCACCTAGAGTGCAGAGTGTTTGCCGTGGGTACTGAGAAACATGTTTTTCTCTGCCTATGCCATTTGGCAGACTGCTAGATGCCGTCTGAGAAACTGCACAGCCCCTGGGAGCAAGCCGACACGTTCCCATATGAATGACGGCAAATTTCAGTGGCTGCTCACAGACTGGAAAAACCAATGACCTTGTCTGATCCTGCGCTCTGCTATAGTTCTCCTCTCTGGTCAGCTTTTTTTTTTGTTGTTGTTTTTTATTTGCACATTCACTAATCCCATTTGCCACCACATTTGGAAAATCTAGATAGGATATAGAATAGAATAAGTTTTTCCACAGGGGGAACTTCAGGATGCATGATCTTATTTCAATTATGTTCACATATTTGTGCGGACATACTATAGCCTATATTTAGCACTTATTGTGCTACATAATTACATAATTACTTACTTTACCAAAACGTTATCTCCCTCTCTCACTCCTTAGCCTTTCTATAGTTAATCGAATGTTAAATATGAAGCCCCTAACAGTCTATTGAAGATGGTTACATTACATAAGTGCACCCCCCCCCCCCCCTTACATGCATATCATTTGGGAAATAAGAGCCAGTTGTAAAAAGATACAACTAGTCGGCATCTAATTTTGCTGATTCAGGGTCAAGGTGCCAACTAATGTTGATCATACAACAACTACAGGAAGAGGCCCCCGGCCCTAGTGCCTCTAGTCTGGACCTGTAATCTGTAGTTACTCCAGGGACCTCTGTAGTAGTTTAAGTACTCACGTACTGGAGGTTCTTTACAGTACTGAGTTGACTGGATTGCTCCCTCAGCCACCTCAAGCCCCATTTGCAATCTAACTGCCAAGAGGCACAGCCCCCAGCTATCTGTACCTCACCTGATGCCCTTTCAGGTTTATGGCTGTGTGCAGTTTCCTTTTTCTGCCATCTAGTAGGAGTGGCCAATTTTAGTCCATGACCTTTGGACTTATGCTCTTGAGGAAGTATAAATGTGCTGTGGAGATTTTTCTGGGTATTCCATCACAGAAGTTTCATGGCTTTTCCTTGCCTTGTTTTTCTCGTACATCAGAAAATGAGCTGAGCTGGCAGCCGTCAGTCACACTATCTTTTAGCTCAGTAGTGAACCCCCTTCACACTAATCCACCCAGAGGTATGAGATGTTGCTGTATATGCATCTCACTGAGAACATGTGTTTCACAGGTTTTGTATTTGTCAAGCCAACTGTTTTGTGTGTGTGTACGCGTGTGTGTGTGTGTGTGTGTGGGTTGAGCCTGTCCACAATCCTGAGCCTGTCCAGTGTAAACTGGTTTTGTAGAATAAGATATGAAACAATGGGTAGGAAGCCTGAGAAACGTGGCTTCTGCATATTGTTGACTGTGATCAGCTCAATTTAGTTTCTGATAATTGTTCCAAGCCTCGTTCCATTCGTGAACTGCCCCCCAATTCAGGAGAGCTGGGACGTGCACGGTTTTCCACCTCCTCCTGTCCAACAGCTGCTTCTTTTTGTGTCGCAGACAACAGCTAATCTCACATGGAGTGACATCGAAGGAAGACCTTTTATATCGCGGCTTTGTCATGCAGTTATATGAGAGCCTTTATTGGCCTGTGGGGGTCACCCATGAGCGATGAAACACGGATCTCTATCTGATTGAACCTTCCCATACACTGGGCGAGTGGAGCTAGCAGCCACAGTCAGCAGTGGCACAGTCCACATTCGATCAGTGCAATTCAGTGTGGTCCCTTAACTGAATGAGCAGCCTTTTTTTGCTGTATACCTAAAGAATCACCAGCTGTTTCCAGAGAGTGGGAGTGAAAATATCACGATACACGGGAGCATTTGAGACCAAAATTATAGAGGCTACACTGCAAGATTCAAATCTGTCATTAGCAGCAAGAATCGAAAGGCCGGATAAGAATTTGCCAAAAAAATAGTTCTGGAACAAAATTTTATGGGCAGATGAGACCAGCATTTACCTTAGAGGTAGGAAGCCAAAAGTGTGGAGAAAAGAGAGAACAGCCCATGATCAACGGCATCTTATCTGTGAAGTATGGAGGATGTAGTTTCATGGCTTGGGCATGTATGGCTGTTTCTGGAATAGGCTCACTCATCTTTATTGATGATGTAACAGAAGATGGCAGCAGTGTACAGACAGATTTAGTCTGGCTCTGTAGAAAGAAATTCCTCCTACCAACCCCACATACACTGCCTGCACAAGCAAGGTAATTCATCTATGGAAGAAAGTGGAAAGTGTGGGACTGGCCAAGTCAGTCACCTGATTTAATCGCACATGCATGTCACTTGCTCAAGAGGAGATTGAAGACTCAAAAGAAAGATAATCTGAAAGTAGCCTGGAAAGGTGTTTCCAAAGAGGATAACTGGTTGGTGATGCCAATAGGTCATGGAATTGATGCAGTTATTGCATTTAAAGTCTATGCGCCCAAATATTGGACTTTATTCCTTTGATTTACTTTTAAGTTAACCTGTTAACTTACTTTTGCACGGCTTAAAATGGGGGGATTCAACACAAGTACTGCTGTTTTTGTTGGTAAAACAAATAATAAAACAAATAATAGTAATAACAATTATTATTATTATTATTATTATTATTATTATTAATAATCATAATCATAATCATAATAATACATTTTATTTATATGGAACCTTTCCAGAGCCCAGGCTTACTGGACAAAGTTAAAAGGGTAAAAGAAGTAAACACTGGTTCAGAATATAACATGATATCATTGGAAACCAGCAACAGCCCCAACACATTCAAACTTTATGAAGAATGTGATGATATGTTTAGAGCTAGAGAAAATAAAATTCTCATTAAGAAGACTGGAAGCTGAATTCTATAAAAACCTGGAGACCTTTCTTAGACCACTTTAAGTATGATAGTAGTTACTTGTCAGATGGAAGTCAAAGCGAGCCAGTAGAATCCTGAGGATAAAGTGCATCTAGGGCAGAGTCCTTCAAGCCAAGCTCAAAATGGCTGGATGTCTGAAACTATGGAAAGATAATTAGTTGGATCGTGTTGGTTGAGTAACCAGTATGGCTACACTAATTTCATAAAGTCATTTTCATTTGTACACACACACGCCTCATTCTGTAAAATTCATTTTTGTGTTTGATCTATAGCTTTAAAATCTTGGAAGCCATAGAGTTATTGTAGCTCATATTTGTATGTTGAATGGAGATTTTTGGAGGCCTCTTTTCAGCATTATGTCATAACTGAAATGTGCCCAAATTTGCATACAGAATTGTTCTTTGACCCGCCTCTGGAATTGCGTGGTTGGGGAAAAAGACGTCCAGTCTGAATCCTGGATGACATGCCATTGCGTTGAGTGGGAGGGAGTGGGGTTCTGGGCATTGTGGAGCACAGGGCGCTTTTGTAAGCATTAGACAAGGGCGGTGATTGATTATCTGTACTGTGGCTTCGTAGCACAGGGTGCATCTCTGTTTGTTCCACCCAGTGCACATTACAGATACATGGTCAGGCTAGGCTTTCTGTTACTGCATGGGGATAAAGAGACTTGAGCTGAAGCAGCACGTTGTGTTGCTTATGTGCTGCATTTACTAAGCATATTTTCATTTTGCACATCCTATTACCTCGGTTGGTTTGTAAAAGGCAATCAGGAAATGAAGAGCATCACTGCCCCCTTTGTCCCTTTGTGTCTTTTCAGCCTTTGGGAGTTCTTTTTCTGTGGTGTGCTTCTGTCAAGGCAGTCACTTTAGCACCCTGGCCTGCGGGAACTAGGAAAGTCAATGCATGTCAATGGTCTAGCTCAGCAATGCAGAATACCTTGTGGCACGCATGTGCTTTGATCACATGTCCGATGCCCGTGGTGGAAGCAGGGATTGCTCTGGTTTTTTTGAACGGTTGGTGCTTCCATGGTCCTGCTCATTCGTTACTTATGTGCATTTCCCACTATTGCTCCTCAGCCCACCGTACACACAGGGCCATTTGCACACAGTACCTTCAGATAGTAATACATCCACTTAGATTTGTGACTTGTCAAGTTTAGCATAACCGTTTAGATTGGAAAGCCCTTCGTTGAAAGTTGTAAATTCCTGGAAATGAAAAGCTAATGTTATTTGGATGACACAATTGTGCTTAAGAGGAGCAAGCCAATGCGTTCAGTTGCTCTTGAAACTCTGTTGCTTTGATCTGCCAGAACGTTTATGTGGTTACATTAGTGGTTGAATGAAACACTTTTGACAAAGAAACTTAATGAACGTTTGAGAATTCACACACCCAGAGTTTCACTATACTTGTTTTGGTCTGAGAAAAAGTTATTAGTTAGAAAGGGGTATTAGATTAAAATAATAGAATACAAATCAATAACATATAAATGTTAAAATTATGCTCTAACCTGAAATGGAATGATTAATTCTGTTTTTCTTTAAAACCTGTTAAACATGCGGTTTCCTCCTGTAATCCTATAACCTCATCGTCTAAAGCTCCTTAGAGCCAGATCAACATATGGGACTTGCAGCTTACTGCCCTCTTCACACTGAAAATATCTTTTTAAGGACTAAACATTCTCCATCGTTTTACTAGAATACGTAAAGCAACTCGCTCTTGTACAGTATCATTTTAAAAGCCCTGCCAAATAAGATGAGGTTTTTCTGTGTTCCAGAAATATTTTTATTCCAGTAAACAGGTTTATTGGCATGTCACTAGTTTCCTCCTTGTTTCACTGTTCCCTGTACTGTCTTGATCATTATCTGTATTATTATTATTTCTACTGACAAATGTTAGGAATGAAACCTGTTTTCCCAACATTTGTTACTTGGATTAAAATTCTGATTTCTCAGTAATTAGAGGAAGACATTCATCATTTTCCATTTGTGTTCATGAAGAGCTTAAGAAACCTTTATACCAGCATCAGTAATTAATTCATATGGAAACTCCTTGCCTGAAATTGGGGAATTGGGGAATCAGAGTTTCCCATTTTCAAGATGAATCCTTCTTACCAATTTAGGGCATCAGTCTTGGCCACTAAAAAAAGGTGTTTCCAGCTAATTTGGGCAGCACTGTAAGGTTAATACTTTATTTTATCCTAGTAGGATAGGCCTATTATTTCCATTTACTGATACAGGTCTTGGTCTACAAATAGAGAGCATTAACAAATTACATTACATTACATTACATTACATTACATTATAGGTATTTAGCTGACGCTCTTATCCAGAGCAACTTACAACAGAGTAACCAAACTCAGGATCAAGTCCGCTTAAGTCCATTGAACAACATGTAGATAAAAAGCCTTTACTATGATGCATACAATAAGGAGAAACAAGATAGTCTGAACAAAATTTTTTTTTTTATTTATTTTTTTTATAGTTATGGGAGGGGGTTTAGGGAAGAGGAGAGAGGTACACAGAGAAGAGGTGCGTCTTGAGTTTCCGTTTGAAGGTGCTCAGACACTCTGCTGTTCTGACCTCCACTGGAAGATCGTTCCACCATCGTGGGGCCAGAACTGCAAAGAGTCGAGACCTTGTTGCTGCTCGTGTAGGGGGAGGAATCAGCCGCCCTGTAGTAGCCGATCGGAGCGATCTGGCCGGCTTGTAGGGTCTGATCATCTTCTGCAGATAACCAGGAGCTGACCCCTTGACTGCTTGGAAAGCAAGCACCAGTGTCTTAAACCGGATGCGAGCTTGCACTGGTAGCCAGTGGAGGGAGATGAGGAGGGGAGTGACGTGGGAGTCACGAGGGAGGTTGTAAACCAGACGTGCTGCTGCATTCTGGATGAGCTGAAGGGGTCTGGTGGCTGATGCTGGGAGGCCAGCCAGGAGGGAGTTGCAGTAGTCCAGACGTGACAGTATCATGGCCTGGACCAGGAGCTGTGTGGAATAATTGGTGAGGAGTGGTCTTATTCTGCGGATATTGTATAGGATGAACCTGCACGAGTGACAGCCTGTTGTCGAGCACAACTCCAAGATTTCGGGCACTCTGTGAAGGGTGTAGGGGAGTGTCTCCTAAAGAAATGGGGAGATGAGAAGTGGGAGAGGTAAGAGAAGGAATATGGAGAAGTTCCGTTTTGTTTGTGTTGAGCTTGAGCTGGTGTTTGGTCATCCAGCTCTGGATGTCACTCAGGCAGGCGGATATGCGATCGGAGACCTGAGTGTCTGTGGGAGAGAAAGAGTAGAAAAGTTGAATATCATCTGCATAGAGATGATATGACATGCCATGGGCGGCAATAACAGGGCCAAGGGACCTAGTATACAGAGAAAAGAGGAGGGGACCAAGGACAGAGCCCTGAGGGACCCCAGTTGTGAGGGGACGAGGAGCTGATACTGCACCGGCCCAGGCAACCTGGAAGGAGCGGCCGGAGAGATAGGACGCAATCCAGTTGAGGGCTGGTCCGCAAATTCCCAATTTTGTCAGGGAAGACAGAAGTGTAGGATGGTCAACGGTGTCGAAGGCAGCTGAGAGGTCAAGAAGAATTAGGACAGATGAACGGGATGCTGCGTGTGCTGCGTGGAGAGACTCAGTGACGGAGAGCAGGGCAGTCTCCGTCGAGTGACCGGGTCTGAAACCAGACTGCTGAGGGTCTTGGAGGTTATGTTTAGAAAGAAAAGAGGAAAGTTGGTTAGACGCAGCACGTTCGAAACACTGGGCTTGATTCTGCCTCATCATCGGGGGTCTCCTCCTTTCTAGGCACAGCTTCAGAGTCATGCGGGGGCCCCCTCATTGGGGGGACCTGCGAGGCGGTCTCCCCGTCTGATGCAGGTTCAGGGAGGAGCTGGGCAGTGGATTCCTCCACAGGGACGGCTTCAGGCACTGCGTCATCGGCCGTCTCTGTGCTCTGTGCTTAAGAACAATAAATGCATTTTTGTACATATACTGTATATCTACAGAAATTCTCCACACTCAAGTCATTTTCCCAGTTTGCTATTCCAGTCTTGAAATGTTAACCCAGTCCAGAAGCTCACACAGCAATGACCAAATTTATGGCAGTCCCACAGTGCATCCACCCCCTGGTAAGCCACGGAGTGGCTGGAGCATTTTGGCAGCTTGCAGTCAGAGTACAGAATGCATAAATCAGTAAAACTGAAAGCACGCACACTATTGTCTGTGCACAGACATCTGGCTTTTGTTGTGTGCTGAAAGCACTGTGTTCTTTCTGCTACAGTCTTTGCTGTGTTTGGTCCAGTGTTGTCAAGGCAGGGTCCAACAGGAGTAATGGCTGTCTTGAGGCCAGAGCCTCATCTTGAATTTTTAATTCTGGTCAGCACGTCCAGTTACTGAAATCCAAGCGCAATGTCAAAGAGATTATGCCATACAAAAGCCTTGTACATAATCTGTGTCCAGTATATATATCTGTTATATTCATGACCAAGATCCGTATCTATAGGAGTGTGGTGAAGTGAGACAGCGTGCTGAGATCGTCACAGCCAGCTTTTGTACAACAGGATCCCGTGGCAGAGCCGGTGCCCCAGAAAGAGACGGCCGATGACGCAGTGCCTGAAGCCGTCCCTGTGGAGGAATCCACTGCCCAGCTCCTCCCTGAACCTGCATCAGACGGGGAGACCGCCTCGCAGGTCCCCCCAATGAGGGGGCCCCCGCATGACTCTGAAGCTGTGCCTAGAAAGGAGGAGACCCCCGATGATGAGGCAGAATCAAGCCCAGTGTTTGAGGGGCACAGCGGTACGTAGCATCATTCTCGTTTAGAAATCATATCTGGGCCAGTGCCACAAACAGGTGTCAAATTTCCAATCGGCTTATTAGATTAGTTTGTGCTGTTGCATGATTACTGGTATGCGCTTATGGCATTACTATTATCAAAGGCACTGTAAAACTGGGCTCCAGTAAAGACAGTGTTTTTGTGACTCAGTGAGTCTGGGGGCACTGCTTTGTCCAACCAAATCATGATCATGAAAATGCACTTCTTGTACGTCGCTTTGGATAAAAGCGTCTGCCAAATGAATGTAATGTAATGTAATGTAACCAAATGGAGTGTTTTCAGTGAGTTTGTGGTATAATTAGATTCAGCTCCCTGGTGTTGCCATGGAAAATTCTGGAAATGAAGGTTAACCCACAACCCCAAATTATTGTCTCCAATATCCCAAAAATTGCCATCTTTATGAACAGGAACAGATTATTTTATCTTGATCAGATGAATGTTTTCAGTCCCATATCCATTTATTATGTCAGATATGATAACTTCAATGAAGGAACTTTCATATTCTTTCATTGAAGTTATTTTACAGTACTTTACAGAAAACATTAAATAGATACAAAGATGATACAGTAACGGACCTTCAGGTAGTGCAATGGCATTTCCCACTGATTCTGTCATACTGTAGGGTTTATAATGATTAATTTGAGTGCTGCTGGTAGAGAGTTAAAGGCCTTCCTACACAATAGAATTATAAGAGAGGCCTAGTAAATGTATGTAGGTTGCTTTTCTGGGTACAATTAAATTTTCTAGACATTTATTATGGATTTAAAGTCCCCTTTTTCCAAGCCATCTCAAGAATGCTCCTCTGCCTTTTTTAATTGGCAGTGCACATTCAGAAAAAGATTCAAAAAATTTTTTTATAGCTTCAGTATTTTTTCAGAATAGTTTTTTTGGTGCACTGAAACCGGATATATGCAGAACCAAGAATCACCCTCATGCACACTCTGTCCTCATGACTGTATTACTGGTGGTTAAAAGACTTATCCAGGTTACACTTATTCGTGTGTCTCTGAACATGCCATCGACTGCTTTTCATCCATTAAGCTGTCAATCTGGAAGGGGCTGTCGCTCCACAGCTCTGCTTGTCTTTTGTTTTTAAATTTTGATGTGTGATGGCTCATCCTTTGAGTCAGTTAACATTCTTCCCTGACAAACCAGTGCACTGAAGGCTTGATTGCATGGAGCTGTTTTTTGTAGTACTTTAGTGGTGGGAGAAAATTACTGCATTCATGTGATTCAACATCAACTCGTATTACTACTATTATTCTTAAGGGTACCTTACCTACCATATATCTCCTGTAATGCAAACAGGAATGATTGTAAGGCCTGGAATAATCCACTTTGTCCTTTGTGTCCATTGATAATGTCTATGCCACCACCATCAGCCTCTTGACCGATTTTTGTGTTGCTATCCTTGGCAGTTATCGGCGCAGCCGGTGAGGAGGAAGGGTACGAGCCCTTGAAGTACGCCCCGGGGAAGCTGAGGACAAGCCAGCTGGAGCAGATGATGACCAGGGAGGAGCTGGAGGAGGAGCAGAGGTCTGTGTGTGTGGACGGTGTCCTGCCATCGCTCTATGCTCAGACTCTCCCCTCCCCTGCTCTCCTCCTGTGTGCTGATGTAGCATCTCTGTGAGACCCTTCTCATTTAACACTAGCTGCGGGGAAACTGGCCCGGCTGCCCAATGAGAATGGACTGTGAGTGTGCCTGTGGAGACCAATTAGATCAGCTTTTAAGATAAGGGAACACAAAGGCTTTGGGTAAACGACAAATACAGGTGGCTTCTGGATTTAAATAGCATCTTGGACTGGGTGCAGGGACAATGTGAGATGCGATTAAGGGACATTAAAAGTTGCGTAATGACAATAACATAGTGAAGAGTTTGCACCCATTCATGGTCACAGAACCTGTAAATGAGGTATGTGACTACCTCTATGGGATTCCGATCCATAGAAACCAGCAGCGTTCTCTCAGGCAGGAAGGTCGAATCCATGGTTATAAATGAATTTGTGAAAGAGGAAGGAGCTCTATAATTTAGAAGGCCACAGGATGGTGATGTCAGAATGAGATCATCGATGTATTCTCACTTGGAAAGAGTGCCAGGACAGGACAAATTAAGCTGTCAGAGAGAGCAGCTCCCCCCCACTAATTTGGGTTAAGAGTTGTACCTGGTCTTCCGCTTGCATAAGAAGAATGTTATATAACAAACAAGCTTCTGTTATTTTAATGCCTCTTGCGTCATGCTAGGATGGGGCTAAGAGGTGTTGGGCTGGGGAGCCAAATGTGTTGAATAGAAACGGTGAGGAAGGGGAGTCGTGGGGCTGGCAGGAGCATGCAGCAGCCATTTCCTTCGCCTAGTGGAGCCCTGGTGCTTTGAGGTGGAGAGTGGACACGAGTGTGAGGTTGGGCTTTTACAGTCTTGCATCATCTCACAGGAGAATTTAATCATGTCCTCAAAATAACTTTGTCTCTTAGCAGGGAGCAGACTGAAGCCTGGAGTTCTTGATTGTTTTCCAGGGGGGCACAAACAGACAGATGGGTGAATGGGCACTTAGTCAGTGCCTTTAATAAGAAGTTTTATTAGTATATGAAACAGAATAGTTCCTTGCTTATTTAATTTTCGAAAATACATTTGACATGTTACATTTTAAAGTCAAACATATCCTAGTCAACAGCAATCAACAGCAATACAGTATCATTAAAGACAGATGGCTGTAAAGATGATGTAGCCTGCTCTTTTGCTTGCATTTAGTTACCGATGTACACACACACACACATATGGAAGCACGTCAGCACTCTGTATATAGTCTCTGCATATAACCGCCTCTCCCTGACTTTATCTTTACAGGATAGAATTCACAACTGATTTTACCTCTCTTTAAACAACAAGGACAAGCAGTGTGTGTTAGAAAGCCCTTGGTAATGTATACGTTTTGCTTTCCTCACCAACACCCCACCCATCCTCCACATATCAACCGCCCCCCCCCCCCCCCCCTCAAGTTAGCAACAGCACAGTCCCTCTCCCTGTCCCTGGTTTGACTCACCAGCCTGGTGCCATGCCCAGTTTTACTGATGTCACTTATCTGGGCCTTGACCCATATGGTCCTGCAGACAGCTCTGCCTCAAATATTGATCAAGCTCTGATCTCAGTTTACAAGGAGAGCTTATTTTGTAAACCACCCCCCCCCCCCCATTTCCATTGTTTTGCTCACTTGTGTGGTAGAATAGATTCACTATGCATATTTTACGGAGTGGCATGCAATAATCATTTAAAAACTGCTCAGTCACCTCCAGTAGAAAAGCCTGCTGCATGTTGTGTACATTTGCACTGGCTGGGAAAGGGGATTTTCGTAACAGTTCACTGAACTGGTTGACCTATTTCAAGTGTTAAAAGTTAACCAAACCACTCAGGCTGTGTTCATAATGCAAATTGTGTTCAGTAGACTCACTGAAAAAGAACTTTCTGAATCTACAGCTATATTGCATTGGTGACTACCTGTTTTCTCAACAGCGGTCCGCAACATTTTAGTGCTTGACTGAATTCATTCAATTCTGAGACAAAAAGGCATGTTATTGGATAGTTTCCTCCAATGATAATAAAGAGAAATTGGAGCAATCGAGATTTAAGATCACTTAGTGGTGTACATTACTGTTTGTGTCCATAATGTTTGACTCCATAGTTCAGTTTTTTGACATGTTTCTTAAAACTAGAAGAAAGAGTATGTAATTTATATTGGGACATTTAGCAGAAAATAATGTATTTTAAAATAAATTGTGCCATATATGGGTATATACCACAGCAGTCCAGTTTGGTATGCTAATTGTTAAACTGAATAATAACCTCGAAAATTCACTTTACCTGTTTAAAGGAAAGCTATAAGGGACTGTTCTGTTCTTCAGAGAAATGTAGGAATCAGCACTTTCGATGTTGAAGACACCTGTACCCCTCCCTTCACCTAAGGGAGCTGTACAGGGTTTACATAGTTGATGTTTTATGACATCCATTTGCTTCTGTCAGTGCAGGAGAAAAATGAAGCTGAATTAAATTGAATTAGGAAAGTTTACAAAGCATGATGATATAAATTGTGAAACAGTGTCATCTGCTGGCTCTTGGCAAATATGACAAGTTACAATTGAAGCTGAATTTAAGAAGAAATAAGATAATTTTTAAAATTTAAATGAATTAAATTTTTTTCAGTGTTGTTATAAAATTAACTACTTCAGGGTTTTGCCCATGGTATTTCTAACCTGAATTTTGTTCATAGGTATATTATTTATATGTTTTTTTTTATCCGGTTTGTGATACTGACAGTACAAATGTGAACAGTACAAATGGGTCTGGTCTGAGTAATTAAATTTGACCACTAGTTTGTGATGAATTCCATCTTCCATTTTTTTGCTGTAACACTTTTTTCTTTCCTTGAACCACCCCTCCCATTTCCATGATCAGTTCTGACAGCATCCATACCCCATACCCGCTGTCCGCAATTGGTTCCAGCTGGCCCCCCACCACCCCAACTCCTGCTTTGAGACCAAGCTTCAAACTGCCCCCTGAGTTGCCTGTGTATGTGTGCATTGACGAGTTCTAAAATCTGGCATCCCTCGCTGCATTACATGATTTAAAATGAATTAATATAAATGAATAATTGATAATAAAAATGTTTAATTAATATTTAGCTAATCTAAAAAAGTGAGTTTAGCTAAATATTAACGCTTACTCCTGAGGTATATGTGTTTTTGCATTGTTTAAAAGGGTTTGTATTGAATGTTTTAACAAACTTCACTTCCATAACCTTTTGGAGGAGAACTAGAAAGTGGAGGAGTTACTGAGTGACAGACCACTCACTTGTAGAGTGCCTTACAAAAGTGTTACCCTCTTCCAATAATGATTTATATATTGTTTATAAGTTAATGTTTTTATTAAAAATGTGAATGCTTAAACTGAAAGCTTATGGGTATAAGAAGGTAAATGTTAGCAAAAAGACATAACATGGAAATGAGCTGATTGTATAAATATTTACTCACCTGAGTCAATAATTGACTCAGCTATTGAGTCAGTTGTTAATCCTGCTTGAGCTGGTCGAGCCTGATGTTTCTACCAAATTTTTAGTGCGTTCCCCTTGGCAAATTTACTCAAGCTTTGTCAAGTTTTTTTCTTTTTTGTCAAGTTGCTTAGGGATTACCGATGAGCATCAGTATAATTCTTGTCACAGATGATTCTTTTTGGTTATCATTTTATAGTTTGGGCCACTTAAGGAAATTGTGGAAATACGAATGTAGATTTGGCTTTATGCTTTGAGTCATTATCCTCCTGAAATGTGAATTTTTGTCTCAGGTGCTTAAGCAGACTGAAGCAGGATTTACCCTGGGGTTGGTACTTTGTTCTGTCAGGGTTACCCTCAAACCTGAGATGCTTCCGAATTCCTGCTTTTGGGAAGCATACCCATAATTCATGCCACCACCGCAGTGCTTGACAGTAGGAATTGTATTATGTAGGTAGTGCATTGTGCTGTGTTTGTACAAGATCTGTGGCTTTGCATTTAGGTTTGATCACATCTTGCTTGATCTGATGAACAAACTTCGTAGTTACATTCAGGGTGTTACTTTCAGTCCTCCAGATCCATGCCTTTGTAGGCCCTACATGCGGTAAATAATTTTAAAGTGCACAGCACCCAACCATCAATATGAATTTCTAAAGCTGAAAGAATGGTTTTCCCTGTTCACACGCAGGTCCCCTATACAGGAAACTTCTGTGTCAACTCTGTTTACACATGACATGACCATAACGGCAATGCAGGATGTACCCTTCTAAGATATCCATCACAAATATTAACATTATCTTAGTTTGTCTTTAAAGGACAACACCAGTCATTTTTTTGCAAGACAGGTCTTTAAAACAAACAGATATTTCACTGAATAGTTTTGGCTGAGATGAAAATCCAACCATCACAACTAAGTTGTGATGGTTGGATTTTCAAGACAATTTTTGGTAACATCTTCACACAATATTGCTCAGTGTTATGATCACAAAGGATAAAAAATGGAAGTGTGGTTTATCAGCTAAAAATCAATACCTATATTCATAGTTGTTTTTGTTAAAATCCAACGAAAATAATTATATTAGCCAAGTTAAATAGGTAGCTATCTGCCATTCATATGTGGCCTACATGGATGAAGCGCTAGCCAGCTTGCTACATTGGGTTTTAAAAAAAAGCAACCTAAAACTGGAAGAGCCTGGCACAGATGTTTACCAGGGAGTAGTATTGCTTAGTTCACAAGCAAGGCAAAGGACGCAATGTTCCATTCTTAAAAATTAATGTTTAAATGTCCCTCACACAATGCAGCTCCAATATCTTCTATGTACATATTTGTTCAAGAATTACTGAGATGGCACCCTCAGTAAAATGTCAAAGAACTTGTGCCAGAAACAATAGGTATTGTGTGAGAACATCATAACCTTTTACATATTTTACCTAGGAGTATTGCTGCTTGTCTTCATGCTAGACCGATGGCAAAAGATTTTTGTAAATCTTACAAGGTCCTGACCCAGCAAATAAGAGGGACATCTTACATGGAAAGTTGACTCTTGGTCCCGTTCATACATGACACAGACATGGAAAATTGCATGAACATTTTTGGGTTAAGATGCATGTGTGAAAGGGGCTGTCAGATGTCAAACAAACAACACAGTAAAAACATTCATCAAGATTAATGTTTATAAGAAATCATGAAAATATCTTTCCAAGCTGTGGTTTTTTAGAACCTGGCTGCCTTATCAGGTGTATTTTGGATCCTGTTACATCATATGGGTATGTCCATTCATACAGTTTCTCGCTCCCATTTTTTCCCCTGTTTCCCATGTGATTATGGACACATACTAAATATGAATGAGGCAATGCTTGCAACATTCACATCCATATCAGGAGTAAACTGAAAACAAAACTTGATTGCATGCAATCATGAGAAATTCAGTCTTGTCCTCCAGCCACTGATACCAAAGCAATTTCTTGTTTTAAATTCCAGTGTTTTAATGTAACTACAATATATATAGCATATATTGTATATTGTCTGCTTTACTACAATGAGTTATCTGTCCCTCTAACTGAACAAATGTCGCATTTACTCAAGATTTAAAAGTTAATAGTATTTACTCAAGATTTAAATATTAGTAAGGACAATTGTATTTATAATGCACATTTAAAACAACCACTGTTGAACCAAAGTGCTATAAAGTAAATACACATAAATATAAGCATGAACACACATAAGACCAAAAAGAAAAAATCGTAGCATAAAAACATTTGGAAATGCTATGGCAACCATATCCTGATTACTGAAACCCTAAGCCTCAAATAGATGCTGTATGCTTAATTCTGTAATGAACAGGTATTTTCAGGATATTCATTCAAAACCAGTTTATCATGGCAATGGATTTCTGGCAATGAATCAGCTTTCAGTTGAATGCTTTAATTTCTCAGAACAGTTCCCTATCGCTGCAGCAAGAATGGGAAGCATTAGTTGTTACACTGGATTTGCACTTACGCCATTAGAAAGGCAATTCTTGTTGAATAAAGTTTGATATCTTTTTGGTCTCTCCCTCTGCCTTACTTTTGATAAAAGGGGGGAAGGTGGTTTGAGGAGTGGTTCAGGTGCTCATTTAAATTTTGCCTGTTGTATCTTTCAGGGTCCAGAGAGAGCAGCTAGCTGCCATCTTTCAGCTGCTGAAGGACAATAAGGACACCTTTGGTGAAGTGACAGAGGGCGATGTGGAAGAACAGCTGAAACTCTACTCCATCTAGATGAAGCCCTTGGCGTCCATCACACCACGTTTTCACCCGTGCACTATGGAATAGAACACCTCAAGCCAGGATTTGACCCCTTCTAATATTTCATTTAGTGAATTTTGCAGGTGAAAATCTCAGTTAGAGGATCTGTATAACTTTTCTTTTGTAATTAATTTTTAGCAATGTTTTTATAAGGATTATGGAAAAATCTAGAATGGATCAGATTTCACTTGGTTGCTTCATTTCCATTCCTAACACAGGTGTTAAATCGATAGCAAAGAGCTCTAGAATACAGGCACAAAGTGTTGGAGAGTTTCTGCTTTACCTATTCATTTGTCTGTAGCACATGCAACAGCTTTCATTTATTTATAATTCATGCTGGGAATTGTAATTAAAAGTTCTGACATCCTTGGTTTGTTACCATCACTCCTGTATTTTCCATGTCACAGTTGTTCTCATTATTCATTCGTCACAGTTAAAGCAACACAGTAAAAATCTCTTCTGGAAAAATGTTTTCTTTTTTCCTGAATGTATGTATAAAATGCGTAACATTCTTATGTCATTTAAATAAACCACTAATGTGATCACCGATAGTGTTGATTGGGGTTATTCAAATGAACAAACACTGGTTCCCAATCTGTAAATAAAAATTATATACTGTGGGACATTTGTGTGTGAATATTGTGTGGGAAACAAGTATTTTTGTAGCTTCCCATTCAGTTACTCTGCATTTGATCTGATTATTTAGATTGATTTAGGTGATTTAGATAGTCATAAATCTGATCTCAATAGTGTAAATAGTTTTCAAGCCTTTAATTTCACCCGTGAATTTCACCCGTCCTTTTTTTAGGTTCTTTTTAGTATCATTGAGCAAACAGTTTACATACCTAATGTACTATGATCTTTAAAGGTAAACACATTACATCAGGGATCGTCAGCCAAAATACAGATGCACACAATAAGCAATATTGAAAATTAATTTTATTTACAGTAAATTAATTGTCTCAGAGCTGTTATTCTCCATTTAAAGTTTGGGATTTTGTATGTTCCCTTAAATCTAGATTTCACTGCATTATTTAATGTTTTCAGTTACACAACAGTAGCAGGGGTGTAGTGTCCCGTTGCACAACTTGGTTAGCATTTTGCGCAATATTGGAAAAACCACTAGTTGAGCTCCTGTATAAGATGAGAGTGCCCCATGGACAGTGGCATTAGTGCTTTCACACTTCCCAGTCTTGTTCGCTATGTATTTGCGTATTGCTGCTGTCCTCGGCCTGCTCTCTGTGAGCACTGCAGGTCCCTTACCATGCGAGGATGTGGTCCGGCCCCTGGTCCTGGAGGATTTCAGTTCGGTAAATAGTCTTTAGCTTTACAGCTTGTGTGTAAGAATTTGACTTCTTGGAGCCAAGGATGCATCTGTGTATTTTCCTATTTCATACCTTTGGTGACTTAATAGTGGGTAATATACAAAAGTATAAGCCACATCAGTGGTGGAGCAACTGCCCTGTCTTGTTCTGTATTTTAATACGTAAACCGGCAAAAAAGTTTTTCTGAAACAAAATTTCCCAGTAAGTATAAACTTCTCTTACAAGTGCACTGATGTCCATCCGAATCAATATAACATGGTTAACATGCGTCTTATGCTGAGTAATATTTATCAAGGATTAATCAGCAAAAGTGAAAGATGTAGACTGGTAATGTGTGCTTGATCGTCTGGATTGTCCTCTTAATATGCTACATAATGACGCTACGCAAAATGGATGTCCTGTGTTTTGTAAAACAATTCTTTAATACAGAGTGAAGTCTAGTTTAGTGCTCAGTATACATGAGTAATGTCAATCAATAAAATTCTCATTGATTTACTGTGATTAAGTTTATACAGAATAATATATTCTGAAATTACACCTTTTCACAAACCATGGTTAAAGTCTCATATCTGACTTCCCTTTTCAGATATTAGGAAAATGGATTGTCATTGAAGCAACTGTGGATTCCCAGAAATATGCTGCATTATTGAAAACAGTGAACAGCGCTTGGGTGGAGATTCTGCCTACTTATCACAACAACACAGCCATCTTCAATAAGGCAAACATGATGTAAACAGGATAAGCTCATCTATTTATCTATTAGCATATAATCATTTAACTCTAACTTTTGGTCTGCAAAAGGAGTTATTTGTGTTCATTAAAGGAGGTAATTTGGGTTCCTAAACCATTAGTTCTCAGTACAGTGATGCATCCCATGATATGAGCATGCCTACTGTGGTATAGTGAAGTGATGCATTACTACAAATTTGGAGGAAAAAAGGTAAACTAGGGAGAAAAGTAGTTTGGGAGCCAAGACTCAGATTTAGTAAGCTATTATTAAATTAGTTTCTTAATCAGCAGCTGTTGTGCTTCATTGTTTTTGTTACTGTATTCACCAGCAGTGGATCTGCAGCTGAGCACCTCCTCTGTCTCATTTTACTCATTTCAGAAATGGAGTATGTTCTTATTCACCAACAAATATTTCAATTTCAGACAGCGTTGTCCAATTCACCAGTAAGTAACAACTGCACAATAGAGCACTTGACAGGAGATAAAATACATTTTGTTCAATCTGTTCTTTATTTCCACAAAATGTTGTCAATGTGATGGACTTGCATGGGGAAAAAGTAAGCCCTTGGGAAGATGCAAATACATCAAATTAACTGATACACAAAACATACAAATCATAGGACAAAAGCGTGACTGAAATGAATAGTAATTGTTTGACTGTTGGTCATCATGTTACAATGCCTGCATTAGTTATAACTGGGGTGTCCACAGGATTCCTTTAAGGTATGCAGAAAAAAATCAAGTAGCAGTAATTACAGAACAGATTCGACCTTGGCTAAATAGATTTAAACTCTTGGGATGTTGATACAGGTAGTTGAATTTCTAAATTTTAATGTCGCTGAGATACAGTATGTGCACTGTACATACAGCTGGGGGTGCTGCTGCACATTTTTAGCAGAAAGTGCAAAAGTTTTGTATTTTAAAAGTAGTACTGTTTTTATTTTTCTCAGTGGAAGGAAATATGACTGGCAACAGCACTGCTACCTTCCTGCGAACCTGCGCTGATTGTCTTGTCATGAAAGGGACCTCATTCCTTGAAGGTCACATCGTCAGAACACTCCACATATTCGGTATGTGCTGTCTCTCTTGGTTATGACTATACTGTAGTAGAAGTGTTTCACACTGGGCGGGCCGTTGTACCCTTGAGCAAGGTACCTAACCTACATTGCTTCAGTATGAATCCAGCTGTATTAATGGATGCAATGTAAAATGCTATGTAAAAAGGTTGTGTAAGTTGCTCTGGATAAGAGCGTCTGCTAAATGCCTGTAATCTAGTGTAACACTATCGGTACAAAACCTTGCATCACTGACCATGTTTTTTAATAGGAAGAACAGGAAAACTGAGCGATTTTGATCAGAAAACATACAGGAGACAAGTGGAATGCCTAGGACTACCACAGCCAAACTTCATTCATAATGAGAAGCAAGGTTAGAAAACATAACCCCTCCTGTGCATTTACAGAACACAGCAAAAATGTATATTTCCTTTTTTGAACACCGCCTTCTATACATTCTCTTTTCCAGAGCTTTGTCCACAGGCTGGACTCATCTGAAGGCAAGCCTGAGCAAGATAAGAGTGATTAATACATTAATTAATACGTTGTTGATAAATAAGACATATTCTACATAAAATCTTTGAAATATTCGAAATGTGTATTTTATCCTAAAAAGGAAATTAAAAGTAAAACACAGCAAGACATGTTGAAAGCAAATCATTTTATCGAAATCCCTTTTTAGAGGATTAGTACACATCTGTCCAGTTCTATTGCAAAATAGAAAACTACTATCTGGTAAATATACACTACTCTACTTGTTTGATGTCGACTGTAACCAAACACCAGGGATAATACTGTATTTCCCAAACTCACAGTCAATTCTTTTCTTTGTGTGAGTCTGAGTAGATTACACATACAAAAATGTGCACATTATGTAGGCTTGAAGATTATAGTAGCACATTCACAAATTAAATTTTGAGATTTAACATCAAATTAAGAGCAAATTCTTAAAATCTGCCAGCAGTAGTAAAACCCCTTCTTTGGAGACATTGTATATTTCACTTCAAATTGAAAAAAAAAAAAAAAAAATTTACACTGAAAATTTCAGTTTTGTAGGAGTAGAGTTAATTCCATGAGTCACATAGCTGACACACAACTCACATAACCAATCCTGTTCCTTGACTATAATACCACATTACCTCCAACCTTTTGTATCATAAAAGTAAACATTATAAAAAGGCTAAAAATGCTGCAGAAACATAAATGCAACAAGCATCTTTGGAATGTACAAAAACACATGCATTCAGTGTGGGTAACACACACATACACACACACACACACACATTTTGGATCACGCACATCCTGTTTGGGATAAATGTGATCCTGTTTGTACAGTTTTTTCTTGCTTATCTCTATTACTGTTCAAATGGAACAAGCCTTCAATTTCACCCATTAATTTTTTTTCACCAAAAGAGCAGATGGAAGATATGACCCTAATTCTGAAAGCTTATATGTACAGTATGTGAAAAAGAATCACATGCCCCAAGTAACAAGGGTGTTACCCTTCAAAGATAACACTGGTCTCAGACCACAATTAAAGTTTAATGCGTTTTATTTATCAAATAAATTCTGAGCTTACCAGATGTTCTAGTTTCACAACACTGTCCGTTTAAAGTTTGGACGGCGTTATTTCACTTCATTATTTGCTTAACTGCTAAAGAGAGCCACAATTTCCTTACATCGTAAGGATCTGGTCTCGCCCCTGACTCTGGAAAATTTGAGTTAATGGCTTAGGTAAATAGCTTTAGGTTTGATTCTTTGTTTGTGTTTGATATGGCTCCTCTGAGTCAAGGATGTATGTGTACTTAGCAAAAACTTTAAATTATTTGTCTTTAGTAAATACACTTTAAAGCAAGTATTATACAGGGGGTCAAGCCATGTGTTGTGGATATTAATATAATGAGTTTAAAAATAAATTAATTTCTGCAAAAAACTATAACTCAGTTATGAATTGTGCATTTTCACTTGTAATCACATGTCTGAAAGGATACAATATGGCTAATTATATAATTAGAGGCTCTATATAATTCTTATTTGTTACTGTGGTGGGGCGGGCGTGGTTTGAGCGTTGGCTGCAGAGAGAGAGAGAGAGTGAGAGGAGCGGCTCTCGGATCCTTAATAATAATTATAATTATCGGCGCTGATTAACTCCACCTGACAGTTGTGACAAAGGATCCGAGTGCCGCTCCTCTCATTCTCTCTCTTTCTGCAGCCGACGCTCAAACCACGCCCACCCCACCACAGTTACCAAGAGGGTTTATCAGACAAACACTGGTAATGAGAAATAGGTACTTACAGCCAGATTTACTAAGCCTCTGCCAACTATTTTCAGATGCAGATACAATGCATTCTGCCCCTGAAACATTTGTCTTTTGTATCAAAGAGGCGCATGGGCTGAAGCAGAATATGGTTGATCTTCATGAATCTAGCAAGTGTGCTTTCTCCTCAATGCATAGCATTTAGGAGATGTACAAATTATGGTGGAGTCTATGCTGGTGGTGATATGCATTCATCAATTTCTAAAGTTCACATAATAACAGGGTCGATTTTGAGCAAAAATTCCTCCAGACGAAATCAAGTGCAAGCAATGTGAGCATAGTTATTCACTTGCAAGATGTACTGAGAATCTTTGCAACAGGAACACATTATGTCAATTCTGATCAAAAATCATATAAACGTATTAATTGTTGCAGCAGCAATAGCTGGTGTTGCTGGAAAATATTGGCTGAATAGAGCAGTCATGGCAAAGTTATTAAATAGCACAGAAAACTGAAAAAATAATAAATCTCGGAGTGATAATTATCGGCGCTGATTACCTCCACCTGACAGTTGTGACAAAGGATCCGAGAGCCGCTCCTCTCATTCTCTCTCTTTCTGCAGCTGACGCTCAAACCACGCCCACCCCACCACAGTTACCAAGAGGGTTTATCAGACAAACACTGGTAATGAGAAATAGGTACTTACAGCCAGATTTACTAAGCCTCTGCCAACTATTTTCAGATGCAGATACAATGCATTCTGCCCCTGAAACATTTGTCTTTTGTATCAAAGAGGCGCATGGGGCTGGAAGCAGAATATGAGTTTGATCTTCATGAATCATAGCAAGGTGTGCTTTTCTCCTCAATGCATATGCATTTAAGGGAGGATTGTACAAATTATTGGTGGAGCTATGCTGGTGGCTGATTATGCATTCAGTCAAATTTTCTAAAGTTCACATAATTAACAAGGGTCGATTTTTGAGCAAAATTCCTCCAGACGAAATCAAGATGCAAGCAAGATGGAGGCATAGGTATATTCCTCAAAGATGTACTGAGAGAATCTTTGCAACAGGAACCACATTATGTCAAGTTCCTGAGCAAAAAATAATTAAACGGTAATTAATTATTGCAGCCAAGCAATAAAGACTGGGTGTTTGTCATGGAAAATATTGGCTGAATAGAGCAGTCATGGCAAAGTTATTAAGTAGCACAGAAAACTGAAAAAAGAATAAATCTCAGAGTGTTTAAAACCATTAATTTATTATCACTGAAAAATCACAGAAAGCAGTAATCTGGTGAAATTCACAGCCCTGCAAAAAAAAAAAGGAGACAAAAATAATTGAATCCGTGACGCTTAGGACTTCTATGACAAACACCCAGTCATAGAAATAATTACTGTTTTGGGAGAAATAAAAGATTACCTAGAACCTACCAGACATTCCCATTCCATCCCAGCAATAGTCACGGCCCTTGCAACATTACACTATATTGCATCTGGATTAATTCAGTCAGCAATTGCCCCAGCTGGAATATACATATTTGGTTCTGTGCTGTCGGTAGTGCAGGATAGCCAAGAACATACAATTTCCCCACATCCAATGAAGATGCACAGTACAATGTTCAGTGTTGAATCAACTCTTACAAAGTTTATATGACTCCACTATGGCCAGAGTGGACTCATATAAAGGCTGTAAGAGTTGAATTAACACAGGACATTTTACTGTGTATTCAATGCACTAAACTGGAGTTTTTGTTATTGAACATAATTAAGCCCTGCTCCATACACAAAATCCAAATAATAGGTAGTATTACTCAGTTTGTTTTCCCTTATTGCATTTCCCTGTGTTTAATTGTATTATTGTTTTCAATTATTCTATTATTGTTTTTTGGGTTTGTCTCTTATCCCTTCCCTCTCGGGTTTGATTGTGTTTTGAGTTCACCTGTGTCTTGTTATCTTCGTGTCTATTTAAGTTCTTGGTTTGCCTGACTCGGGTGCTGGTTCCTTGTGTGTTTCTGACTGCATGTATCTGCCAGCTTGTCTGCTTGTGTTTCCTCCTGCGTGTGTGTTTCTGCCTATGTGTTCCGCCTGCCTGTGTTCCGTCTGTTTGTGTTCTGTCCTGCTGTATTCTGCCTGACTGTTTCTGTTCACTGTTTTCTGCCCTCGCTGTGTGTTCCCAGTGTTATGACTTTTTGAGTTTCTATGCTTGTGTTTCTGTTTAGTATTTTTGAGTTCTTTTGTTGCTCCTTGTGGCCTTTTGCTTGTTCCTGTTTTGTTTTTGTTATTAGTAAAGTCTTTGTTTTATTTACCTTTTGAGTTTCCTTTTTACTCTGCGCTTGGGTCTAACCCGTCAAAACCATGACAATCTGGATCATAATGTATTTGTCATGGCAACATGTTGTGACATTTCATTTTTACCATATCATTCTCTTTCAGATTATGCTTGACTGTTCTGTATTGCTACACTCCAGTTAAAGACTATACAGTATGGTGAATTTTCTGGCACTGGCATGAAATAATTGAGGCCAATTAGCATAATGGTTCATTGTTTTTTGTTTTATATTGTTTCCTCCATGCTAGAAATTCAATAGATAATCATCTTGCCATCTGCACTCTAATGACCTGGGCCCAGTGTATTTTTATTGTTTATTATAATTACTGGTTTCCAATGTAAATAACAGGGTGGCACGTAAATGCTCTAAAATAAATACTCATTCAGTTGATATGCAAAATACAATGAGCGTCATTGCTGCTGACACACCAGACAGGTATTTGTCTCCCTGTCTCTTCTGTGAGCTGGTGGCTCCACAATCGCCCCTCTATCCTCCTTCCTGGCATGGAGCGGCAGTGTAATATAATGGGGAAGGAAATGGACTTCACAGGTTCGATCCCCGGATAGGACACTGCCGTTGTACGCTTGAGCAAGGTATTTAATCTGCATTGGTTGAGTATATGTCCAGCAGAATAAATGGATGCAATGTAAATGCTATGTAAAAGTCGCTCTGGATAAGATTAAATTCCATTTTGGCCCAGTTGATGAGCTCTACCAGATCTTCCAAAATCCTTCTGGCCTTGGCACTGACTTTGCTGTAATTGTCAGATCACCCATAAATTCTCTGATTGGAGCCTGCTGTATGTTGCTTGCCAGAACTGCTCCTCTACTGAACATCTATGCAGATTTAACAATGAGATTAATTGCCACAGAATGGTTTGATTGAGAACACACACCCTGGGATGATGCCTACCCCAATCTTCTGCCGTGTGGTGGTGAAATCTCCACTTGTGAAGCACACCTTGAGGTTACTGGAGTTAGCCAGGAGGAGATTCTGGACTCTCACCAGAATGTGGGAGATCTTGAGTGTGGGATGTGGTTCCATAGACCAGCGTTTCCCAACCGGTGTGCCGTGTGAAAAATCCTTTAAAACAAATTATGTTCAAATGAATTTAAAAAAACTTAAATGAACAAATCCCATTCACAAAAGCCAAAATAAATGTCATTAAAATGCATATCGCTTAATTAAAACCCCAAAAGAACATTTAGGCCTACTGTTGGCACGTCACCTCAATGTCAGTACGTCGCTCGCGGTTTTTTTCTGTCGGCGTGGTGTGCCATGAGATTCTGTAAATTTGGAAAGTGTGCCGCGGAAGGAAAAAGGTTGGGAAACTCTGCCATAGACAGTAATCTGATCCAGCCACAGGACCTCCAGGTCTCCCGGGCTCCACTTTGCATCCTTGATGGTCTTCAGGCAGCTGGACATTCCTGGGACTCCACCTTATTGAACTTTAGTGTCCATGTAGTTGTTAAGCAACATGAATGTTGTCAGACTCTTTCCAAAGAAAATTTTGCCTTTCTTATTTTAACTATATAATTCCATTTATACTCACAATATGTTATCAATTGCAGCCTTTTTACAAACCATATATTTGTCTTCCTTCCTGGTATTTGCAGATGTCAATGAACTGAATCGAATTCAAAGAACGTTTGGATGATTCACCAACTACTGAACTACAATGGAGATGTGCCTACTCTTTACAGTGATACTGGCATCTTCAAGCATGTAAATATGTAAACAGCATTGGATCAATTTTGTCACTGTGAAGGACTTTTATTTTTCAGCCTCACAATGGCTTCCTTTAGTTTAATTAGCACAACTCTTGTCTGCATGTTGACAAATGACAATAATGGACTACAAAGGATATCAAAAGCCTAGAATCAAGACTAGATACTGAAAGTTGTCTTATACAGTGCCGTGTAAAAGCATTTGCCCCCTTCTTGATTTCCTTGATTATAGCATGTGAGTGAACATTTAACACATTTTTTGTAATTATTATTTCATTCATTTAATGAAAAAGGTTATCACCCATTTCTCCCATGTGAGTTACACAATCAACCAATTAACCAAATTTAATTGATAATTAGATTCAGCTGACTGAACACAGTTGGCTTAATTGCAACCAGGCCTGTTGAATCTAAACCTCATATTGAACCTTACCATCAGAGTGAAATTGTCACCACAAAGTTTCTACAAGCACGCCAGAGATGAGAAAAAAAAGTTGTTGGGTTGAGACATGGTAAGTGTGAAGGCTATAGCATATGATTCACATAATTTCTATACTAATCAAGCCATTCAGTGACCCCTCATGCCCTGTGTATGGGAGCATTGTCAGCCTGGAAAAGACCCCTCCCATCAGAATAGACATGTTTCATCATAGGATAAAGGTGATCGCTCAGAATGACATTGTATTGATTTGCAGTGACCCTTCCCTTTAAGGGGACAAGTGGACCCAAACCATGCCAGGAAAATGCCCCCCCCACAGCATAACAGAGCCACCGAACCCCCTAACTGTAGGAATCAAGCATTCAGGCCTGTATTGTTCTTTTGGTGTATGCCTCACATGCCCACCTGAGAATATGGTGAACAATGACTCATCTGACCATATCCCCTTAAATACCAAACTAAACGGAGTAAACAGTTACTTTGTTGTGAGCCTCTCCAGAGAAAATGTTACAAAAAATGTTTCACACAGAATGCCAAATAACTGGAATTAAGGTAGTATAATAACCATATATAAGCAGGGGAACTATACTGACTGTTTCCTGGTTCGAATCCCAGCCTAGGCCTTTCTGAGTGGAGTTTATATGTTCTTCCTGTGTCAGGTACCTTTAGGTATGAGCGTGAGTGAATGGTGCCCTGCGATGGTTTGGCGACCTGGCCAGGGAGTATTCCTGTCTCACGCCCACTGCATGCTCCATCCCTCAAACCCCCTGCCAAAAAAAACCCCTCACCAGACATTAGCAGGTTAGATAATGGATGGACAGATAATTATTAGTTATTTTTTCATTACGACTGATTTAGAAAAAATTTGATTGACCTTTACTCTATTTATACATAGTTTCTGGCCATTTGCATCAGTTGTGTATAATTGGAGTACATGTTATTCCTGCAGTGAAGGTGAACTAGCTCCTCTAGACTTACAGTATCACTAATGGATAAACAACTGGTGCTGTGTCTGCAGAGTGAGATAGTATCCAGGGACACATAAATTTTGTGAGGCCAGCCCTAACACACTACAAGGACATATTATGTGTGTGTATTTTGGGGCATAAAGACAGGCCCAGGGAGAATGTATTCTTGAACACCTTCTCTGATGCCTGTTCTTCTGCTGATTGGTTTGTATCATCTCTGCCTGTTACTTTTAGCATCTCTCTCTTCCTTTGAAAACCCCATGACCACGTTGTGCTGAAGCCACCGGGAAAAGGATGTGCAAGAATGATGCGCAGGTCCCCTTCATAATCTATCATCTGAATAAACATAAATAAACCTGCTCACTCAGAAACCATCTGATCATGTGCACACACATTCAAATGACCCATGCAAATGTACATAATCCTCAAGTTGAGTAAGGTAGAGGGCAGCTAACGAAGCAGAAACATACAATGGAAAAGAACAGAAGTAGGTCAGACCAGGTAACATCAGGATAAATTCAAGGTAAGTGGTGGAGAACATCATGAGAGAAGATGGTGATAACGCCACAGTGATTGTGCTGACCCCACATATACAATTCACTACAAAAGAGGGGGGTCATTTCAAAGAGGGTGGTCATCTGCACTGCTCACTGATCTTGTGAGTGTGCATACATAAACCACAGACAACATCACAAGTGCACATTGGTAAACCCCTCCGACATCATGAGTGCACACTCATGAATGCCTCACTACATTAGGAGTGCACATTGATAAGCCCCTTACTACAACATGAATACACATTACAAAAACACCGTTACAATAAAGGGAAAGACTAGGGGAATCTTGTTACAGGGTTCTGAATTAAATCATTACAGGGGCTTCCAACAATAGTTGATGTTGTTGTGTCAGAGAAGGCAAGGTAGCAATCGCACTCTATAAGTTGATTTTAAAGGCTATATTGTACTGCCTTTACATCTATGACCTGCCCCTTGTTTGTTCTACTTTTGAAATTCAAATTCAAATGAGGTGGTGGGTTTGCACAATATGTCAGTGTTCTGTGACATGTGCTCAGTCTTGTTTAGGCTTGCTCAGGCAAAGCCATATTTGTTGCCATGGGGCCCGAAGAAGTCATTGCAGACTAAAGGCTCCGGCAGACTAAAGGCTCCTGCAAGTATCTAAGGGGAAGAGATACTTCTTTATCTTGCTTTATTTTGAACGACACGGTCACTAAGTCGCCTAATATCATTCCAGCCTCATCAAAATATACTGTTACAATAAACAAGGTCTTGGCAGAACACATTATTACTCTATAGCAGTGGTTCTCAACTCGGGCCAGAAAGAGCCGGTGTGGGTCCAGGCTTTTGTTCCAGCCAAGCAGTTACACACCTGATTCTACTAATCAAGGTCCTTAGTAAAGACTCCAAAGGTTGATTAGTAGAATCAGGTGTGCAACTGCTTGGTTGGAACAAAAGCCTGCACCCACACCAGCCCTTTCTGGCCTGAGTTGAGAATCACTGCTCTACAGGGAGTCCCTGACAGATTGGATTCAGGTCAAGATAGTCACTTCAAGAGCAAAATAATGAAAAATAAAAACGAAACAAATTTAAATGTTCACATTCCACATCAGCCTCCCAGAGTTCAAGTACCATAGAAAAATCAAATCGCAAAACAAAAAATACATTCACAAAAGTGCTAATGGAGCACAGAAATACATGAACTGTCTACTTGACCCATTTTAAATCATATGATAAGACTCACCTTTTCAGCCAACAGCTGGAAAATGAAATGGAACCTTTCCAGATTTCCGGAATCTGGAAAGGTTCCCAGGGGGGAAGGTGTGTACAAGCCATACTGAAAATGCATTACAGAGGTGGCGAAAACAAAGTAACCTCAGCACTCTAGAACAGCACTAATCAACCAATTTAATGGTGGACAGGTGCATGAAATCAACAGCACGCACAGCCCATTTGAACTGGAGCGATATGGACAGACCCCCCTGGTAATGCACAGCTTGCTTTGTGTTTAGATTTTATAATTAGCTGTGTTCTGAAGTCTTTCAGTGCTCTTTTTCGTATAACCAGTTGTGCCGGTTTGCCTGTAATTTGTTTGGCTCTCTTCCAAAAACTGCTGTGTGCAGCAGCTGAATTCATGCATTTTGGTGGATTACAGATATAACTGAGACTTCCAAATTGTAGAATAATGGTTGACTACAAAAAGTCATTCCTGAATAAGAAGAGGCATTTGGGCTGAATTCAAGTTGCATCTAAGTGGAAGCGATTTCACAGACATCTCTAATTTAATATCAACTTATTTGGTATTGAAAACCCAGTTGTTCTTTTTCTCCAGACATCCTTTAGCATAGCAACAAGCAAGGATCAACGACTCAAACGACGACTGAAGACTCACCTCTTCAGGCTGCACCTCTCCCCATCCCTCCCTACCCCCCTGTAAATGACTGTAAGCTTAGGGTTGTAACTAGGCAGCTGTTTCGTAGGTGACTTAGGTGCATTAACTGTCTTAACTACAGCTTGTATTTTTTCCATAGATTGCGTTGTTGCCGTTCTCATTGTGTTGGTGTTAATCAGTTTAACCTTCAGGGTCCAAGTTGAACTATGCGGTTGTTCCCTGCACTTGGACCGGTACTTCTCTCTAGGGGTTTTGTCATACTTGTTCCTGGTTATGGTTATACACTTTGAGCGTCTGCCAAATGCCTGTAATGTAATGTAATGTGATGGATCCCAAGAGCTGTGCTTCAAAACAAGCTCATGTTCATTTCAGAGCCAGAGCTGATACAAAGGACTTGTTTCTCTGTTTATGACAATTGTGTTTTTTTCATCTGAACGTTGCCTCCTGTGCACCACACTTTTCCACCAAGCCCTCACCAGGACCAAGCATTATAAATGCCAGATATTTCACAACATGAATCATAAATTTTGAAATTTACCAAGGAAGATTACGCATGCAATTACACTTGAATTGTGTCTGGTGAACTTGGTACTGACCTTCGAACAGAAGCATAGAAGCTGGACATGTTTTAAAGTGATGTTACATAGTTACATGCTATATTATTCATATACCTCACTTAAAAAGCTAAGTAGGCTATTGATTGGACAGTACTTTTTTGAAGTTGTTGCCTCACATTACAATCGATTTAACAGACAATCTTACCCAGATAAATAAACACAATCTATTCTTTATATATAATCCATTTACACAGCAGCATATGTTACTGAAGTACATTAGGATAAATGACTTTCTCAAGGACACGCACCATTCCCAGATGTGGAAATGCTGTCTTTACCATTATGGTACACTGGTATACTATTTATTTAATGTATCACTTACATGTCTGTCACTGCGAGTTAACATACTACTGTTAGGGGGTCCGATGTAATAGGAAAACCAAAATTGTATTGTGGATAGGCTGTTTATTTAGTCTTACATAATGCTGTATTTTCAACAAATGTAACTTAACAGTAAATATTTAAAAACATACTCAAATCTAACCTGCTGTCGGTCTGCTCTAAGACTGTCAACGTGTTTCTTCAGGTTCAGTGTATTTAGGGCAGGGCTCCCAGCCACAAGTGTGAACATGAGTCAGAAGAGCAAATGTAAATGTGGAGTAATGCGTTCGCTGCTGCATTTCATTGCTGACAGAGTCTGGGGTTTTACAAATGCCCACTCTTCTAATGATACACGCACAGGTGTGAGGGCCCTACGCATATTAGCCTACTTAGGCCTAAATATTAGCAAAAACTTTTACGTACAGTAGTTTTACTTTTTAATCCGGAATCCGAAACACGTGAACTCATTTAATTGTCTTTCGACAGCTGTAGGCGAGTTACTGTTTTAGCATTTTTTCCCTCAACATCTGGTATGATCCACCGGAGACTTTTACGTCCGGCACTTGCCGTTGCGTTGTGCGTCTTCTTTTACGCCTTTATATGGACAAATTTACCGCTTCAATTTAAGTAAGTATATGCAAGCCCCTTTATTGATGAATGGTGTGAAATATTAACTACTTGTTTAGAGTTTCGAGCGCTCATTATTTTATTGCTGTGAAGGCTATTTCAATTTGACATTATAATTGTAAATTAGGCTAGTTCAAAGCCTAATATATACCTATGCCGAAAGAAGCTGATTAGGATCAAAACCGATAGGCCTATCGATTATTTATTTTGGTTAACTGAGCTATATTACTGTTTCGGGGAACTTCTGCTACATGAGGAAGTACAGCATTGTGCAGATTTTCATTGTGACCATTCCGCCTTCAATTTAATTTTATTCTCTTATTTTCTGGTGTGTTTTATTTAATTAATTCTGTAACCAATGTCTCTTTTTATAATTAATGAAAATGAAATGTTTAACTTTGGTGAAAGTGTGCGATAATTCCATGAGGCTGGACGGTTGCTAATTTGCTCCCTTTAAAGATCGAGTTCTGAGTCGTAGGTTAACAGGAGAGTAGGCTACTATATTTAGCCTACCTCACGTATAGAACATTTTTGTGGTGAAAAGTCACAGAAACGCCACCGAGCTCAGTTGAAAACCCAGGTGGGCTACATTTGGTTGAAAAGTAAAAGTTTTCTACTAGGAAGTACCGTGGCTATATACCTGGGTAAAACCTGTCCTATGTTGGGGTTATTCAAACTTTTTTGTCAAAACATCTCAACCTATATTTCTAGACGTCTAGATTCAGGTGTTACACAGAGATGCTGACCACCGAAAATGTGTGTCGCTGGTGGTCGCTGTAAAGCAATTTCTGCCATTCGCTGTTGTGAACGAACATAAACTCGCTCTCCCGCTGACAACAAACCTTCAGATAAAACATGCAGGAGCTCTCTGTATGTCGTGCTTGGGAGATACAAAAAGACCTATAGCCTAATTAATCGTGAATTAAATGTTTTGTTAGGAAGGGAGTGTGATAAAATGAAACTCTTTTTACGTGCATTATCACAGCAAGGTGAACATAAAGTAATCTTTGTATTATCTCCTGTTGCTGTGCATCGTTGTACAAAAATTAAATGCACTGTGATTGCATAATCTTTTCATTAAAGTATTCTGCTTATGGAAAATAGGCTACTGTTTATTTGAAGACCATATGGTTAATGTATGAGTACTATAAATATGAATTTATGAGAGCATTTCATGGACAGATTGTACTTAGGAGACACAACAAAGCTCTTTGATGTGTTGAAAGAATGTGAGGACTGCCGTTTTCCCTGCATTGCCTGATCTAACTCTAACACGTTAGCGTTTCGCCTACTTTAGTTAACCTAGTTAGCGCGTAGGGATGCTATCCATGAGTAGGAGCTACGGACACACAGCTACAACCCGCGTACGGATGCTATCCTGAACACGAGTAGGAGCTAATGACACACAGCTACAATCACCGATACATGGACACACGGACGCTACAGGTGTATGGACACACGGAGGACAAAAAATAACATTGAGGTGAGGACATGCCATAGCTGGCTAGCTATATAGTTAGACAAGTTCTACTCATGCCACTTTTATTTTTTGTACCTTACTGAACCCGTGTTCAGCAGTTGTCTACGACCATGAAATGCACTTTTTTGTACGTCGCTTTGGATAAAAGCGTCTGCCAAATGAATGTAATGTAATGTAATGTAATGTTATGATATGACTAATCCCTGGAACATAATCGCTACTTGCTGATCCCTCGCCGTATATGTAACGCTACGGTGCGCCGTGGGTCTGGACTGTTTCGTGCTTCTTCTGAGCTATGCGCCCTCATTGAAATGCATTGAGGCTTGAGGACAGTGCCTGTTGGAATTAGAAGCAAGCCCACACAATTCCTTCAGGAATTGTAACCTTTCTAGTTATAGTTGCTATGTTGAATTGTTTTTTTGACAGGGCTGACATACTTTTTCTACTGGAAAAAAACTGTTGGTAAATGTACTATGGTGGTTAAGGTTAATAACTAACTTCCACTGTATATGAATAAACTTTGAGTTGGTTGAGCCAGGATTTTTCAGGCATTAATCTCCATTTACATTAAAACAGATTAGAGCATCAATGGAGGTCTGATCTGATTTGTCCCAGGAAACACCCTTTAAGATATACTATTATCCATCCACCCATTATATATACTCGCTTATCCTGGGCTGGGTCGCGGGGAGTGCTGGAGCCTATCCCAGCGTGTATTGGGCGAGAGGCAGGAACACACCCTGGACAAGCTGCCAATCCGTTGCAGGGCACACTCACCATTTACTCACACACTCATACACTCATAGCTATGGGCAATTTAGAGTCTCCATTTAGCCTCCCTGCATGTCTTTGGGCTGTGGGAGGAAACCAGAGTACCCGGAGGAACCCCACACAGACATGGGGAGAACATGCAAACTCCACACAGAAAGGCCCAGGCCGGATTTGAACCCGGGACCTTTTGCTTTGAGGCAACAGTGCTACCCACTGCACCTGTTATGAATAATTTTTTATGGTTGGTACAAGAAAACAAAAGAGAGGGTGTGTTGCATACCAGGGTGATTTTGTCTAACAAATGATTTAATCTGAAGTGTGAGCATACAGTAATATTGATAATGTACTGTACTACTCTGAAATGATCATACTTTGAGCTTGGAACATAGAGTAGACAGTTTTGTCATTCGCTTATAACAATCATTGTGTATAAAATGTTCTCTTGAATATGCTTTTCATATACTGTACGTGGGATGACTTATATTCTCATGACATATTAAACACATGGCTTTGAGGTCATTGTATAGTTTATTTTGGCAATTACTCATGTTATCATTAATATTTATACACTGTCATCTGACTGAATTACAGTTATGTCTTAGGAAACATAGACATATGTATGAAATGTACAGTGATTCTCTGCAACTTCCGCTAATCCACGTAAAAGCAGTGTCATTTTACCATGCTCCCTTATGTCAATACATCACAAAAATTGGTCAGAACTCCTGCAGAAAAATGAAGGGATGTAAGTATGTATTGACTGGCTTATACCTTTTCACACTGGCTTCTGAGGCTTTATGATTATGAGCTTGTGCTCTCGGGTGAGTTTGTTGTTAGTGCGAGAGTGAGTTTATGGCCAATGGTTGTAATTGCATAACAGCGACCTCCAGTGACACACATTTTCAGTGCTTGACACTTTTCCAGAGCTGACTCTACCACTGGGATTGCATGGGGTTAACATAACAAAACACTATTGTGAGTCTATTTTATGGGACATCTATCAAAAATGAAAATTCAATCCAATGTTCAGAATTCTTGTTAAAAGTAGGCTATCCAATTTATAATTTTGGAAATGGTAAATGTAGATCTTTTTCTCATTGCATAGTGAATACTCTAAAAGAAAAAAGTAATTGCACAGATTATTTAAAGGTATAACTCAATTCCTGGAGTTTTTCAATATTATTTCAGTTTCAGTTAGTTATTTCAGGTCAAAACAGTTTTCGCGATATTTTAGATATTCAGAGGTATGATATAAAGGGGATGATGAACAATTGCACATCATATTATAAGCCTAAAGGAACGATTGCGATGATAAGGTGGTTGTGGTATTTTTTAAGAGATAGGGCAGGTCTGGGGAGCATCCCAGTACCTTTTGTGCAGATTACATGGCCTTACCATGTTAGTGGCAACAGTTGCTGGAACCCCCACAGCACAATGAACAAATTTAGAAAAGGATGGCCTCAGGTGGCATGATATTCCCTACCTGAACACTCATTGTTTATCAGGCACCTGCATATATCGGCTACGTAAGTTGTGCAGTCCTCCAGCACAGTGAGTGCACACCTCAGGTGTAATGCAGTGTTAACAGGTGAGGCTGCTGGCTGTGCATGTCTTGGAAGATGCCCATGCTTATGTGGGCTAATTGATGGAGGACCTTGCAGCGATGAAGCAGTCTTACAATTATGGGTTGAGTTTCCTAATTGGGAATACAGAAAATGTTTCTTGTTAAAAAGGATTTATGATGTAATTCTAATTTTGAAATGAACAAGGTACATCTTCACTCAAGGCACGAATTAAGAGCAGGTAAGGTAGGTTTCCAGGAGACAGAGGTGTAAGAGGGGATCTCCGGTTATGCAGTTGAGGCTGGGATTGTGCTGCTCAAGCCATCCATTATGCTGCATTTCCCCAGCACTTGATCCTGGAAGCTAGGACACACTTTTTGAAAATTTTGTAAAAATGTGTGAGTATTTCATGCCCACTTCAGAAATGTTTGGCTTTGCCACAAAGTATATAATTTTACTGGCTTTCCTTTAACATGTATTTTCATTGGCATGCCTATTTACTGACTTCTGGAAACATCAACTCTTAAGTAAATAAATCTGTTTGTGAACACCAGTGTGACACTGCTACTTTGAATCCAAAGAACATACAGTGGTCTAATGTAATTGGATGTATTTAATTTGACTAAATTAATTTTCTTTAATGGAGTAATACACTGTACAGAGACACCATTCAGCTTCTTTAAGAATCTTTGAACAGAATATTAATTGGGGAAAATATCAATTATCCACATTTTTGTGTGTGAAAAATCCACCTTGCCAATGGTGTGATGTAATTTCCTTCCTGCAGAAAACAGACAAACAGCAAAGCCGGATCTGTGACTGCACAAAATGAAACCTCCAAAGCAGCAGAAATGGATGACAAGCACCAATATTTCACTAGGAATTTGTCCGAAGATAAAACCCCCAGTAATATAACTGATGATAAACAAAGATCTATCAGTATTGGGTCTACAGCCATTAAGCTGGCAAAAAATACAAATCCCAGTGTTACTAGAATTTTGACAAACAAAGTCACAAAGGCTAAAGTCTACCAGACATCAGCTGGACATATTACAACAGGAGACGACAACACAGGTAAAATGGTGAACATGACAGCGATTCCACCTTTGGATATAAACAGCTTCGCAAAAGCACCTGAGTGGGGTTTTGAGGATACATACGTTAGGGACCCACACCCCAGAAAGACGGTGAGAACTTTACTTTCCTTCTAACATTAGTTAAGAATACCATAGCACTTGTCATGTCATGTTACATGGTGGTAAAGAAGCACTTTCTTGCTCTTCTGAACTTGGGGTTTACAGTACTTCTGAAGACAGGAAGAACATAGAGGTAGTCTATATTGTGATGGCACTCTCCCAATTTCAGACATGTCAGCAGTCCCTCAGGAACTCGAAAGATGAAGAATTTCAGAAGAGCTTCATTCCCGATATTCAGCTCTTCATGCAGAAGAACCACCTGAACCTTAGTGTGTGGAACAAACTGGCACACTTCAACAATCCCTTCGGCTTTATGGGTTACAACTACTCAGGTGAGAGAGCAAGACAGATACTCCTGGAAGAGTTTTTGTTGTGATATTGTCAGAAAAAAGACTGAGAACAGAAAAAAGAGACAAGAATACATAACGTGTATTAACTGTGGTCCCAGATGTTCTGTTTTTAAAGGGAATTTGTTTGGCCAAATTTATATTTATTTATATTTTAGTTATGAGGTTTTTGCATTTGTTCTAGTGTGGTTATTTCTTAAATTTTTATCATGTATGATTTTAAAGTCATTCAGGATAAATACATTTTTAAAAAGTGATGTTTAAATCATGATCTGTGGTAAATATGCCAGTGGGAATGGAATTTTAAAAACTGACAAAAAAGTAAGTAACCATATATACTCCTAGTGGTTAGTAGCTGTGCAAACTGGCAAAAATAACGACTGGTGTCTTGTGTATGCTGTGTACTTCAGTGATGTAATGCCACTTTTGATCCAGGGACCCCAACCCAGGCTCAAAGGTATCCATGGGACCCCTATCATAAGTAAAAAAGGGTTGGATTTAAACAAAAAAGGTTTTTATAAAGATTCGAGACTGAATGGTAGTTTCATGGACATCCTGCTAAAAACTCAGGACTTAATGCACATTATGCATCTAAACTGATTTTATATAGTCAGCAACATATATCTGGATTCTGTTTTGAAATTTACATTTTTATTTGAAAATGTGGATTTTATGCTCTGTGGTCCAAACACATGATGCCATTTTGAATATATAACACAGTAAACACATATTTCTATGCAACCATCATTTCTATTCTATTCTGCGATATCATGTCATAGATAAGAAAATCTTACTATGACATGACATTATTTTTTTCCAAAACTATACCTATGTGAAAAAAATAGAATATCTCAGAATAATTATTATAGCATACTTCAGCATACTTGAAGTGCAATTATGTAGTTACTACCCCAAGCATACTAGAGTTTGCTATCTTCTCACATGGGTAATGGCTGAATTATATGCTGTAATAATCTTAATAAGGTGTATTTATTGTATTGCTCATCCAGTGCAGCCAGCTCACCCACCTCCTTAGAAATGGTTAGACCCACAAGAAGCTTGCTAATGTCACTCACACTAAAGCCATTCATCTCAAACATTTTGGTGTCCTGAAATGGAGGGGGGTGTTTAAAAAGTGCTGTAATTTCTACATGGTGAAACCAAAATGGGTAAATGAACATGTGCACTTTAACCACATGTGAATTGTTTGATTACAAGTCTAAAATTGCAGAGTATTGAACCTAATCAAGAAAAAATATGTCTTTGTCCCAAACATTACGGAGCTCACTGTATATACACGCACACATACATTCATTAACAACTGCAGTACGTATTAAACCGAAGACAAAGAAGAGTATAACTCAATGTTACCAAAGGAATGGTATAAACTAGACCAAAGCAAGTGTTTCTTTTTCTTGTAGTGGTGCAGGATTCAGTGAAGCTGATCCCTGACCTGAAGGACTTTCAGCTCCTGCCAGTTCCCCCGACCGATAAAGAAGGCTGCATCCGCTGTGCTGTTGTAGGCACTGGAGGGATTCTCAATGGCTCAAGAAAGGGAAAGGAAATAGACTCCCATGACTATGTTTTTAGGTGAAAATGGTTTTGATTATCTTCTTTCTGGATCTGTATATTTTGATATAATCTTCTCATATGTCAAATGGCTATGAACAATGTTCTGTTGAACTTGAGCATCATTTAGTTTTAGTTTTGCTGCTGTGAGGAATTTAATCAAATGACTCGAGTTACTGAAAGTCATGTGCACCAGTGAGATACCATATGAACTAGTATGAAGCATGGTCATGTCTACTGTACCAGAGATAATACTCCTGCTATATCTGTCTGTACTGTATGTTCTAATCTGATCATTGATTTCTCTGTTTTCTGTTCTCTGTAACTAATGTGACCACCTCATAACTTTTTCTCTTCTCATAAATAACTAAGTTTCTGTGTTAGCTTAGCAGCGGCAAACAGATGTCAGAATGAACTGAACTGTGAATTAGCTCTGAATAAACCAGGCAAGTGACTGATTAGTTTTACTTGTCCATTGCCTGCTTGTACTTATCCAGGAAATGCCTGGTTTTACTTATCCAGGGCAAGAGGAAGAAGAAGAAATCTCATTGAAACATGGTGTTTAAAATCTTCAGAAACACTAGGTTAAATTGCATTTTTATGTTTATTGGCTGGACCCGAAACAGCAGGGCCAGCCCTACAAATGCGAATGTCCGTGACTGAGTGACTGAGTGAGTGATGAAGTTACACCATTGGTCGGCCGAGTTATGAAGTTACATCATTGGTCGGCCAGATCACGTGTTTGTTAGGTCCAGCCATATACAAGGTTTTGACCTGGTCTTGTTTAATAATATACAGTGCCTTCCATAGTGTTTGGGACAAAGAAATATTTTTATGCTTGAAAATAAATATTTTTATTATGTCATGGTGCCCTGAAATGTGGACTATGTATAAAAAGTGGTGGCATTTCTACAAGACCTGTAATTTTTGCAGAGTGAATGGAGCTGTCCTCAAGGGTTTTGAAGAAGATGTAGGAAACAAGACCTCAGTCTACGTCCACACAGCCCATTCCTTGACCTCTGCGAGGCCTACTCTGAAACAGTATGGTTTCACAGACATCCCTGCTGATGAGGTAGGTACACCAATTGATGTGCCTGAGCAAGAATTATACTCTGATAAGAGGCAAGTTTGTATTATAGAGATGTATGACACTCTTGTACTAATACTGAAAGTGAAATACAGAAATTGTCATCATTCAGTTTATTGGTGTTGATTTAAAGTCAGATAGGTTTGTTTTTAACTAATGAAAAATGGAAGGCATCCTATATTTATATTTACTTATCCTTTATTTAATGAAGAATGGTGAAATAAATTTTTTTTTTCAAGAGAGTCCTGGCTAAAAGGTTATTGGCCAACACTTACATTGCATGGTACAGATTTTTGTAATGTATAATGGGAATCAGTTTCTGCAGTATGTTGGTCATAATTGCTACCAGTTGCTTTTCCCAGGTTATATGGACCATAGTCTGCTATTTCTAGCACATGCTTTTAATCATACTGCTTCCAACTATAAGCAAAATATTATTATATCAATGTATTTCATGTCAAAATACAAATTAATTATATTTCAAAAGAATACATTTGTACATTTGAGTGATATTATTCATGTTTATGTTGCTACCTTTAGATTTATCATTGTACTACTTCATGACTCACCAGAAACTTTGTTGCTTTAGTGTTGTAATTTTCATGAACTTGTATCCATAGACTACTAGTTTTTTTCTGTAGCAACTATCACTAATGCTGCACTCACCTATTTTCTATCCTTTGCCAATCCACAATTTCCTCTGAAGGGCATCAAGTATGTTTTCATCCCAGAGGGTCTGAGGGATTACTATTGGCTCCAGGGCTTGTACCAGAAGACGAAAGTGCCTGGTGGCCAGTTTCGAAATTATCGGTAAAGCCTCTCCAATCTCTAAATAAAACAAAGGGATAAAAATTGAAGAAGCAAAATGTATTAAGCACTGGGGAGCTGTGAGGGTGACAATGCACTCACTTGTGAGTTAATGGGTTTTGTCTCTGAACTGACCTCAAACCCAAAATGTGTCTTATGTCAAATCACTGAAATACATCTTTCCACCTTGGAAATTCCCTTTTGTCTCACATAGTTGTGTTCTCTTTATTAATGTCAAATAATTTAAGTAATCAGAGTCAAATTTAGTAAAACCTTTAATTTTAAGCTTTTCACAGCAAGCGCAGTAACTAGTGGAAAACTTCATTCAAAATATCAGTGAATTTTCATTAGTTATGTGTTTTACTTTTACTGAGACACAAAATGGTAGTGTATCATGATGTTTAGGGAACCAGTTTTGCAACTCTGAGGCTGTAGGCTTAATTTTAAGGTAGGGCCCAGCTGTGCCCTTGAGCTAGGTACTTACCCAAGCACACACCCAGATGTATAAATAGATTTTATATAGAGTGATTGGCTCTAGATAAGAGTCCCTGCTAAATGCCTAAAATCTAATGTAGTATTTTCAAATGTTGAGAGCAACATTTTTTTTAAAATTTAGAGTTCATTCTAATATTTCCTTTCTTGGGTTCACAAAATGTGACTCTTTTCCCCTTCACTTGGTCATTTGATTATGTTGTGTTTATGTTGTGTTGTTTTAAAATCATTCCACCCCCTCCACAAAATCAGACGGGCAAATGTTTACGTTTTCCTTTTATTCGGTTTGAATTTTGTTTGTTTTCTGCCTACAAAAGCGATTGTCCTTCGTTATTAAAATACCTGATGTTTTCCGGTGGTTCACTGGCAGACATAGTATGCATACTTTTCCCAAAAAACTTTTCCCCAAAAAAGTGACTGTGCAGGCTTTTTAATGATGGGACATCAGTGACTTGTGCCGTAATGGTGAAATTGGTTAGTTTTAAAATTGAATTTTGGCCAAATTCTTATTTTATTTTATTTTATAGCCAACATATATTGAGCAACACCCATTTGGAGTGCTCCTCTAAGAAACTGAATCAAATTGCTGGTTTAATATGTGTATGTAAATTAGAAGTAATGCTAGAAGTAATGACCCACACCGGCACTGACTTACAATAGCGATGTTGTTTTTCTAGGCCACTGAGAAACTACCCTGCTAACTTTGATGTAAGCAAATTCTACGTTCTTCACCCTGATTTTCTCAGATATGTTCGGATCAGGTGAGTGCAGTTTTTCTCCTGACAAATTTTGGTGTTAAATCTCTGGGCCAGAGACACACCCCAAAGCTTGGTGTGACACCATGGTGGAGAATGAAATTGTTTTACTGCTGTCCTCAGGTTCATGCTGTCCAAACAACTTCATGGTAGATATTGGAGGCACTACAGGCCAACCAATGGAGCATTCACCATGTTTCTGGCATTGCAGACCTGTGATATTGTAAGGAAATATCATTCCCTCCCCATGTTCCGGAAGACGTATTAAATACAATTGAGAAATGTAACTGCTGCTTCACATCCTTTCTGCTGGTATTATTTTTAATTCCCCCTATTCTTAATTTTCAGGTGGATGCCTATGGATTCATTACAGCAGACCATGCAAAATATTCTAACTACTACTATGAAAGATTTTCAAAAACCAAGGTTATTTTTTTTATTAACCATGACTACAGTCTGGAGATAAAAACATGGAAGAGACTACATGATGCCAACATCATTAGACTTTACCAGGGAAAAGAGGACACCCAAAAGAATGGAGATAAAATTTAAAATCTCTGAGTGATTTTTTCCAAGAAAATCCTGTGTAAATATGAGGGAAAATGGACTGCACAGACCAAAAGATATTTGTTACACATTCTTCTTGTTGACTGTAAATATCTTACTTTCATATTTTGAGAGTAAGTGCAAGTGCAGTTTTGCTTTTTAATTTAATTTTATTTTATTTTATACTTTTAAATGCATTACACATGCTCTTTTATTGTGTAAATATTTTGTTGTGAAGCATATAGTGATGCATGGTTTGGTCGTCATTTAAAGGCATAATCAAATGAGCACCTTATTAGAAGTCCCTTCCCCGATGGCCCCTATGCACAAACTTGCTGGAGAGTGGTGTTATAAAGTCCTGGGTTCAAGGCCTAATTTGTGTGCTGCGCTCATACTTCCTAACAAGGTGACTTGTCATTAGAATCTTGGAAGCAAATGAAATGAAACATTGAAAAAATAAATTAGCTCCATTATTTGGGAGTCTGTATAGTATAATCAGTGACAGCATTGAATATTTCAAGGTGAAACCCAAAATGTTTAAATGGATGTAGAATGCCCTGAATGGTTTCATATCCAATGAAAATGAATGAAATGGGTGGTCATTTAATACAACTGGAGCATTGTATTTCTATATGTAGTGCAGATGAATCAACATTGCTTTATTTTTAAACATAATGATCTACAAGAACAGCATGAACAACAGTACATTAGATCATAGTTTAAAAATAGTAGCATATAATGCTCCAAAGAAGAACCATTACCTTGCAACACACTACTTAAGACTCACATTGTCACATAACTACCTGGCAGTGTTGTTATGCTATATCTATGCATTCATGTTTTGAAGTGATAAAATACTGGGTAAATGTATGTTATATGTCCAGAATCTGGAATCTAAATGAAGTCTGAATGGGTGTGGTTCTGTGTCAGTGGAACAGACTTTTTCTCAGGCCAAGACATACTTCTGGAGTAACATGGTTAACACACCTTTGCCTATTTTCATACAAGTACTGCGGATTCTGCTTACAGTTCAGACTCTAATCCAAGTTCATTTAGATGCATAAGCATTTAAGTTTGTGTAGTACAAGCTATATATGTTCTGATATAATGCATCAAATTATTGTTTCAACATTTTTGTAAATATTTCTGGTCCCATGGAATAAAAATTAAATATGATATAAATAGGTATGGGAACATGAGAGTTTGAGAATTGTCTTGCTGCTGAATTTCTTCATTCTTGTTGCTTTGGGCACCCACATGCTTTTTTCCCCTTTGGCAGCTGGCCTTACTTTTGGTTTGGTGTAGACTGAGAACTGCATAATCAGGGCAGTCTGTGGAGTGGAGTGTAACCCATGCCCACTCAGGGCACATTGGGCATGCACCAGTTCTATCTTGGGCCCATGCACTGTTTTTGCTCATTGTGTAGGCCTGTGTAGGCCACTTATATGTGGTGCAGATTTTTTCTCAGGCATAATGCTGCCCTATAATAAACAGCATACTAGGTTCACCAGTACACAGGTTGCTCACCTGTTATTGTATAGTTTATATTGTTGTGCCTCTGCAAAACAATCCACACCTTTCTGTCAATTTTATGAAATTCCCTTCATTTTAGATGTTGGGTAGAATGAAAGATTATGTATAATCACTTTTTTATTTTTTACTTTTGAAGTGTTCAATAAGGCACAAAACTGTGAAATGTATACTTAATTTTGCTAATATATAGATGGGAAGTTCCTTCCCGCAGAAAAATTCCTTCTTTGTTGTGTGTAAATATCCTTGTTAATGACATGAATAAATTCTTTAAACACCAATGACAAACTTCCAGCAGAAGACAGTATAAGAACCATTGTATTTCCAGGATAAAACAACTCATAAAATCTAATTCAAAACTCAATCAGTACCAAAAAAAAAAAAAAGAAAAACCCAGAAACTTAACTCTTTAATAAAGCCGTTAGTTCTCAGTCAATGCATGTGTTCATTCTCAGTTAATGAAATGTGGTGTTTTTTTTAGTTTACTGGGGAAAATTGATAAGGGTACCATGTTGGAGGTCTTACAACTCCCGAAAGTCAAAGAATTAGTTAAAACCAACATATAATATGAATCCCATAGCAGGCCTATACTTGTGTGAGGAAACTGAATATAAGAATATTATATTATTTTACACTGGACCTTTTTAATAACTAAGAAATGATGAGGCATGGTTCCAATGTTCGAAAGTCAAAAGTTTTATTTACAGCAGCCACAAGGAGACAATCAGCAATTTGGGGTGAAACACCACACCAAACAGTCCCTTTGGATTTGCGTAACTGAACAACCATGTGTGCCATGGATCACTCTAAATGTTCTTTGTTTGTCAAGGCAGGAAGCAGAAATGTGTATTGTACATTGGATAATTATTTTTAATGTTTTACTTAGAGTGATCCTTTGTGCATGTGACTGTTCAGTTACTTCACAAACCCAAAGGGACTGTTTGGTGTAATGTTTTGCCCTGAAGTACCGACTACCTCATGGCAACTGCTGGATTATAAAATAAAACTTTTGACTTTCTAACAACATCAAAAGAAAAACAATGCCAAATAATTTCTTACATAAGTAAATAAGCTGGCCGCTGACTTGAACTCCACATGCAGGACCACTTCCTGCCAGCAGGGCTGGAGGCCTACCCAGCACACCACTTCAGAGATGCCCTGGAGGATGGTGCGTCCCAATCACTATTTATCTTAGGTGACCAGCCCTTCCGCTGGTGGACGTTTTACACCCAGAGGGCATCAGCTAGCTGGTACAACTGGCTGGCGCAGTGCACATTATAGTTGCACCTCTGTCGAGTATACCTGCATTGGCTAATTTCTCCCAAGCCAGCTGATGGATGTGGTCAAGGCATGTCATCTGTATAAAATGTAGCTGATTTGTGTGTGTGCGGTCCCAGCAGACCACCAAAGCTGCATTTTGTCTGTGGAATTGATGAGGAGAATGATGTCTGTGTGCTATGTAAAAGCGCACTCTAAGGAAAAGGGAGAGAGAAATGTGCTGAATTTGTTATGACTAAATAAATTACTTAAATAAAATAAAAACTTTTTTACACTTTATATTTCTTTAACTGCTTTTTCCATTTTGTGTTTTGCCATGCTCATTTTTGTGCTTTTCTGTGTTCCTGTAATATGGTAAATGGACTGCATTTATATAGCGCTTTTATCCAAAGCACTTTACAATTGATGCCTCTCATTCGCCAGAGCAGTTAGGGGTTAGGTGTCTTGCTCAAGGACACCTCAACATGCCCAGGGCGGGGTTTGAACTGGCTATAACAGAACCGCTATAATTTATAAATACAAACATTGAATTTTTTTTTTCAGGCTCATCTAAAAAGAGGTCCATAGCAGGTTTTCCCAACTCAGATTGATTGAGTTGTATTATTATTGCTGTATTATTTTGATGTTCTCTTATTTTGAAATTCCTCATTGGATCATCATAATTCCTTGTCAGTGATACCATGACATGTATCCAAAGTGGAATTTGTGGAGAAACAAAGTTTCCTTTTAATCCCAATCTGAATTTGCCCATTGATTTACAGTATGTCTTTTTAAACAAAGACAGGTCAAACAATAGCTGCTTTAATTATTCAATGACCAATCTACAGTTTTACAAAAATAAAATGACAAAAAGTGAGCTCTTCTGTGCTGAGGAGCAATGGCTGATGTTGTTGAAAGAGGTCAAGGTAGACTGAGAGTAGTAGTAAGAATGAATTGAGGAGCAGGAAGCGGGAGTTGGAGCAGGGAGAGGACACCTGTGACTGAGTGCCCCTACTCCAAGCTATGGATGGTGCATCATTCCATAAGATATTTCCCTGGCTGCGTGCCTATGGAAGAAAACTATGTTTGATGTAGAGGAGAATATGTGGCCTGATCAAGAGCAGAGATGAGAACCAGAATTATTTATGTTTCATTGTTTTACTGCTGCATTTTTGTTTACTCCCAGTACAGTTGTTTTTCTTTTTCTTCTTTTTCCCGAGGTTTATGTTATTTTACATTGCATACTCCCTACATTACTGTACTTTGGAAAAATAAAAAATAGCAAAACCCATCTCAATGTTCTTTTAATATTTAATAATATTTATATGGCAGTATACTCAAACAACAGAGTACATTACATTACATTATTTTATCCAAAGTGACGTACAAAAGTGCATATCAAGGTCATTGGTACAACTACATTGACAGTGCAACACTGACTATTCCAAAAGCATACTGAGAGCTAAAGAAATTCACAGTAGTGTCATGCCAGTGTATAATTTACATTCATAAGGCCTATTCAATCGTTGAATTGTTCTTATAATTTGGAGACACAATTTAATTTCGGGAGGGGAGTAGGCCTACATGCTTTTGAACCCAATGTTTCATTTTGTCATATTTTTTATATTTTGCAGAAACTGTTGACTGTTTTGGTTTTTGTGTTCACACATTTTAGAAATGTGCCATAGTTTCAAGGAAAGTCTCTAAACAATTGAAGAAAAAAAAACGAACTCAATATTCAACTACTTTTATTTTAAAATTGTACATCCGTTACCTGCAGAATACGTAATATCGCGACGCGCATTTAACTGGGCGACTAACTTTACTTTGTTTACCTAGACGGCTGTGGGTTTGACGCAGAGACAGTAGTTGGATTGGCGGCGAGGTTGAGATGGGGGAGAGACAAATTGTTCTCTATAATCGAGAGTTGATAACGTTGTTTTGATATTAGGGCCAGAATGGATCTAGCCAGCTTCTTTGTTGTTTTACGTCGACACTTTAACCTCCATGGCTAGCTGTGTAAGCGAGGAAATAAACTTGACTCGGTGGAGTTCAAAAGAGACTTTTGGTTTCCACTGCTTCTTCACCACTCACACCTAGGTACCACCGCTCAACGCTACATCACATTATAATTACGATGCGAAGAGAAACTACAATGACAATTACAGTCAGAAAACCCACTGAAATATACTGCCGTCCAAAGGCTAACCGCAGTAACTACATTTTGGTCGAAATTGAGTTATAACTAAAAATGAACTTCTTGATATCTGTTTTATCTTGTGACAAAGTTTCAGAGTTAAATTTTGCTTTGTTTTAGAGAAAAAACGGTATAAAAATTGCAGTAACTACAAAACCCGACTCAAAACCATGGCAGACCGCAGTAAGTGAACTTACTGCGGTCTGCTTTGGGATCCTACCGGCCGATTTCGTGCTCTACCCATCTAAGTTACCTCACGCGACTGCTTTGGGATTCTACCACCAGCCGATTTCACCCATCTAACCGCACACAACAAAGCTGTTTAAGATGGCACTATCAAGCGGCCAAAACCAGACTTCGTTTTTGAAGCTCATTTCCTGGTGTTGTAGTTCCTGGTTGCTCACTAGCGCCACTACGGATGGCTCCAGTATAGGTGTTTTCATATCCGGTTTCCATGTAAGTCTACGGTACAAATGCAATAAAAATACAAAGCCACTAATTTTTTCTCACAAGAACAAATAGTCATAATAGGTGTATTTTATTCGTCTTATGACTGTCCATGGGTCGATTTCATGATTTATTGCGTCATTTGGGCACAGTGCCAATATTTGTTCTGGACCAATGAGGTACAGCTTGCGTCACTTCCGGATTACTGCGGCGGACTCAGCTACAGTAGGGGCTACAGTCTATGGTCACTGGGGTGGGCGGTGGCGCTTCTTGGCCTTGCCATTGCAGCTCCGGCTACGGTCCGCCTGTGCTAAGTCTGAAAATGCAGGCATCCCATTTCGTGGTGATTTCATTATGGCGTGTGCTATTTACAGCTGCTCTAGACGACCATAAAATAATCCTCCTCTTAAGTTTTTCGGTATCCGAGTCATTTTTACTATTTCCTTTAGCCTACTTAACCAAATAAATACTTTGCAGAAAGCGTAATCAGCTTGCTATATTTGGTAGTCCAGTAGTAGCCTGTGCTAAAACAGTTCGCAACTTCGGCTACCAAGCCATTTGACTAGCTAGCTAACCTTAACCGGCAAACATTCAATCTGTCAAACGTGTTTGGCGGCTTGTCAGTCGTGTACATTCCGTAAATGTCTACCTGGGCCATGCTTCACGCATGTGACAAAGCTACTATAATCCCGATTTTGGGATAAACACTTTTTCAGTTTCACGAAGCGAATTAAGAGTTTCAAGGTTCATTTGCTGAATATACAACACACGATGAAATCACACACACAGAATTTAACGAAATTAACCATCTTGGCATTTAGAAAGGAACATGTTTTTAGCATTTAAGAGACCGACAAGCTAGGCATTTAAGACAGTGGTTCTCAGAATCGGTTCTGGGGGCTCCTTGCGTATATTGGCTTTTCTCCATTGGTTTTGATGATTTACAAGAAAAAAACGATAGCCTAATAATAATTAGAAATTCAACGTAGGCTACATTATTTTTGTCTTCATGCACCAGGTGGAAAACTTGCTGTACAAAGTGCGTTGTCATATTTACACGCCTGCAGATCAGTTATTAAAATACTTGGTAGATTTGTTAATAACCGCTGACAGTGTTAATTTTTATTCGGTAGAAAGTGATTTGCGAACGATCGGTCAGCTAGCGTCACCCAGCAAGTGAACACCACAAACGGCGATGGAGTAGCTAGTAGTAGCAGTTACTGGCTCATTAACTGGCGAAAACCTACGACGATAACTTGCTCGGTTAACAGCAGATCTACCAGACAGTTATACGAAAATTAGCCTAGTCAAATCACCAGTAGCCTACACATCTCCGATTGATTGACCATCAGTGTAGTCAATGTTCTTCCCCTGTGGTTCATATTGCTAATGCGTGAGCTAACCACGGATAGCCTACCTAGCTCACTGGCAAGCTGATATGCTAGTTAAGCATATTCGTTTTGCTGAGAAACATGAATTGAAGATAACTGAACATAGCCTAATTGTATTTTTAATGTCATACATATAACGTGATTACATGACAGTACAGTCACGGATGGAAATTAAACTCCGTAAACATCTGATAATATATTTTAAAACATAACGGCAGACAGTCAGCTAGCCTCGTTCAGGTTGATGGGCTTTTCCGCACCGGACTGTCAATCAAATTGTAAAAATCACAGAGCGGCTTTTAAACTCTGTGGTTTTGGCTCCAACTCCAAAATGGCCGCGCCCGCCATTGAGCTTCAAAACGTATTTTCGGAGACCCACGGAGAGTCAATGGGTGACGTCACAGTAGCTTTGTCCATATTTTTTACAGTCTCTGGGCACTATCCAGGGGAAAGAGGATAGTGGTACTGGTGTTGAAAAGAAAATACCCAGGTAGGCTAAGTAACGATGACATTAAGCATTGAGAAACTAGCAATCACAGTATAAAACACCTGTCAGCCTCGCTATATATTCTGACTGACAGGCGATGTTTAGTTAGCTAGCGTTAGCTTACCTGCTCCCTGAAAGCTGTAACATTATCATCTGTAACTTCACATCATCGCCGATGCCATGTCATGCACTTCAAGATTGTTTACAATCTAGCCTACGCATTGTGGTTATTTGCCATGAATACGAGTGCGGAGAAAGAAGCGCATGTATCCGCAAATAATATTGATTTAAAATGTGCACAATTTCGTACTGCAAATGAAAATAAATGTAGGCTATAAGGCCTAGGCTACTCGCTAAAACTGCCTATTTGGGGAGAGCTGGCTATATATGATAGTATTGAGTATCCTATTTTGTGGATTAATTGTATTGATACTCAAGGAAAATCAGGGAAGTTTCTGCCACTGCTTAGTGATTAAAACGGATTTTTCTAAATCGCATTTATCATTTAATCTCCCTAACACAATGCGAAGAAGCTGTCTGTCACTTTCCAATTGATTAGTCAGATCGTTTGCATGCTTGTTAATCACTGAAAATTAATTAAAACAGTTTGAGATCAATTAGTTTAAAGGAAAGTTTTGCGCCCCACCAAAACACGCCGCTGTTTAAAACATGTAATATAATGAACACATTGTACTGTGATTCAGTGTAGCCTTGTATTTATTCATTGTGTTAAATAGTAAAGACAAGGATAATGAAAATTATTAATGTGATTGTCATCAAGGCAACAACAGTGGTGGTGGTGACAACGATGATGAAATTGAAGATGATGATGCAAAGTTTAATTGATAGGAAAATAATTATCTAGATAGGTGAATAAGTAAAAAAGTGAAATGAAATTATATTAAGACTAAACGTCTAAAATTCTCAATTTGTCCAGACTTAATTAAACATGCACAAATCCATAAGTAGAGTTGTTAAATAGCCTACTGTTAAATACAATTATAACAAAATCAGTGTCAAAATAGTTTTTGTTCACTGAAAACACAATATAAAAGCTGAGAACATTGTAGTTACTGCACTTTGCTTTTGCATTGCTCTTAGAACCATTTAAGGCAATGCAAAGGCAGAGTGCAGTAACTACATTTTTGGGGTTAAAGGTCAAATCAGCCGTCATGGTTTTTGGGCATAAAATTTACCTCATGAATACATGTACAATTAGTGCAATATCACTGATATACCTACAACACATATGGCTGGCCAGTTAAAATACTTTAAAGCCATTTTTCTCAGTTTTACCCTTTGCGTAGTTACTGCAGTTAGGCTTTGTAGGGCAGTATAGTACTACTGAAATACAGGACAAATCACGATTTCCCTAAAGCCGTGAGTCGTTACACGTGAAAAGAGGCAGAAATAGCTGACGGAGGCTGTCTTGGAAAAAAAATGTACGGCTCATCACCCTAATACAATCAGAATAAATGTCAAAACCAGAAAATTTTGCAAAGTCTTAATTTGTAATATAATCATAAAATACAGCTAATGGGTGGAAACTAAGTTCACTTTGGCGGCACCAAGTTGTTTTGTTTGCGATTGCGCAGAAAACAAAATTGAAAGTAGTTACAGCCAGTCATTGTCAAATCGACTTCCGACCACGGGCATGGTTCAAACATACTGTCTATGGTTTCAAAACAAAAACGACATTGTGAGTCAATGACTGATACGTATAACCTGCGTATAACACAGTAAAACGCGGAAGAGCCCGGTACTGTGGGTGTCAGTGTACTGTACACAAATCTGTCGCTTTGAGCTTTATTTATTTTTTGGCTTATAAATGCTTCACTTAGGACTGAGTAATGAAACTTAGGCATTTAAAACTGTGCATTTTCACTGTTTCAGTCGTCTGTCTACTGGGTTACAGAATACTTACGGACACAGAAAGGTTAAACTGTACTCGGTGAGTTTTACTACCAAGAACGGGTTTGTTGATATTGCAAAAACGACTAAATTCATTGTACATTTTGGGTGGGTTCGGCTAAAATGGGACACTTTTTGTTATATCGTCGATAACGTCAAAAACTGTTACGCTCGTGACGTTTTGATAGAGTATTTTGTGTGATCTCTCTCTGTTGTTTGGTTATTACAAACTTCATTCTTTTAAAAATTATAAAACTTCAAATACAGTAGGTACCACTATTTCTTTCAGGTCACGTTTTCAGGTAAAGTGGGACAGTTGTGTTTTTAAAGCGGGACATTCATTTTCAGTATGCCGGCATTAAATAGTTATACATTTGGCAATAATTTAGCCATGAATGTAATATATAGTATTTATTACTTTTTCATATTTCTGTGTGTGTGTTTAAAAAGCATTGGAATAATGTTGGTTTACAATTGCAATAACGTTAATAACATCTGTTATTTCAACCTTTGTTTAGACAATTAATTAATTTAACTCCTTCATCTCTGCATTATAAACAATCAAAAAAAAACAAACAAACAAACAAAAAAAAAAACATCATGAATAGATTAGTCTATCTGATCTAGACAGAACAGTCCAAAAAGTAAGCTCATTAAACTGCAGTTGCAGTCATTATTATAACATTCAACGTGTATGAGCATGCGTGCGTGTGTATGCGTATGTGTATGCGATTCAAATGATTGAAATGTACTGGAATAACTATTGATTTACAATTACAATAATGTTAATAATAACAATGACAATTTTCATTTGTTTAGTCAGTTAATTTATTCTGTGTTTGGCTAGTCAGCTTGCTAGCCAAGAGATGGTAAGGCCATCCTCAACAGTCCAACTACTCAATCAAATTGTTACCAGCCCTTCAACCCTCTTTTGAAGGGTGGACTTGGGTACGCCCCATGCTCTGGCTAAAAAACGCAATTTTGGGTTCGACCCTCCTCCCTTGTTTCCCTATATTAATCAATTTCTCCCCATATCCTCTCCTCACTCCTCTGATTATACCTTTCTCTCATAGATGTGTTGCTACCTCTTTACTCTCTCTGCATTCTGAACTGACTCTAACCTGGTGCCATTTTCTGTAAAAAGGCTAGTTTAAAAATACTATAATAATTATATAAAATAATGTAACAATATTGAATGAACACTTTGATCTAACGATCTCTTAACCTCGTCTGTCATTTAGGTACAGCAAAAGTCCATGATAAACATACAGGGGTTTTGCAAATGAATTAACCATTCATTGAATTTATACACTTTAAGGCCGTAGAGAGTTCTACTGAAATAATTTAAGTATTTCTAGATTTCAACTTTAAAGGTCAATTGACCGCAACATACGAGGGTTAACTCTAATATGACATTCGGTATGCCTGTTTCGGTGTGGGTACAAGCGTGCATGAAACCTTTTTTTTTTTAAACCAAAAACCAAGATAAAAATAATACAAATATATTTGTAATACCATCATAATTATAATATGACCATAGCAGCTGATAAAATTAAGGTTCAGGGGTGATCTTCCACACTTAAATGGGTGTCCCAGTTTACCTGAATACAACTGTTCCACTTTAACTAACACATTCAGCTAAAATGAGACTCACTTTTTTATTTAAAACAACAAAACACGTACATATATCTCTCACAAAATGCACGTATATATAAAATATTTATAAAACAGTCCTGAAAGTTGTTAACAGCCTAGTATGAATTTAGCACTTTTATTATTATTTACAAGTGACAGATCATTTGTCAGTGAGCTTACCATGTGGTTCTATTGACCAGATCATGCATTGTGATCTTAGACCAATCAAAAGTATTGTTACATATAAAGTATGACCCGGTTCATTTATAGTTTGTTTATATTTAAAGAGTAATATAGCACATATCCGTGTTGTTCCATACATACATCATTGTCAATACAAATAATTACAAGACGCTTTATTTATATCTGACCTGCAGCTAGAATTATGTACATAAGAAAACAATATTATAAAAGACAATAAAAAATAATGTCAAGTTTTTGTTAAAAAGACATTTGAAAAAATGCTATTAGAAGTAACACATAAAAGCATAACTAAACTTAACTAAAACCAACACAAGTTGAAGAATATAAAATTGTAAGAATACATTAAATTAGGATGAACATTCTGATTAGGAATTTGTACAATATTAGATGCTTTGTAGAAATGCCAAGAAAGCCTCCCTCTCCAGTATTCTTAGTAAGAGTGTTCAACAGTTTTGCTGCATAAAATAAAGGCATTTTTTCCCCACACTGTGGGAAAATTATATATATATATCAGAAGTAGGAAAAGCAGGAGGATCTTCATGTTCTGCATAGTGAATCATAACGTCAACCCATGTCGGGTTGTGGTGTAGTGCCCCATGTACCAGTGAACTATACTCCTTATTATATCACTTGTATTGTGGTTATAATAATGTTATTCTTAAATTAAAACAATGCAATGTCAACCACATATATCTTACAAACAATACACAACAAATACTAACAATAACAACAGAATTTTTGTCTAGACTGCTTTCTGTAAATCACAGCATTAACAAAACCAGAAGATCTGTCCATCTGTGGACTGCAAACAGTTTGGTGTGTCAAAAGGAGAAAATAGAAACCTGCGATGGGTTTTAGAGATCTAGACAGTTTGAATCTGGTGAATGAACTATTTGACATTAATAAAGTGTAAGTGATAGGAGATGATAGAGGATGAGTAAAGTTATTTTCTGAATTATTGAAATTATTGTGGGTCCGGATAGGTTTGGGCAGCGGGGGTGAGGAAAGTAAAAATTATTTGAACATTGTTCAGAATAACATGTATTGTGGTTATCATACTTCTAGGAATTTGACTCCTGTAAAAACAGTTGGTGCATCTGAAGGAATCTTTGTTGGACCGCATGATGTTTTAGCTCGGATAAGGAAAAACAATATCAAAGAAATACCTTTGTGGATGTTGGAAGAGGTGTATCTCCGGGATTCCCAACCCAAAGAAATGGTGAGGAATGCTTTAATTAAAACAACACAATGACACATGAAAAATAACCATGTGAAGAGGGACAGCACAGTGCAGAACTGACACACAGTGCAGAAGGCTGACTCAGAGTGTGGGTTACAATAGCCAACATGGAAAATCAGTCAATGCTCACGTTATTGAATTAACGTCAGCTAGGTGGCAGTCTTGAGGTGGCTGCTGGAATTAGATTGGAGTATTGTCTGTTTGACTGAGACCCAAGCCAGTATTACAGAGTGTTTTATGTTTTTGGACTGTATGTTATCGGCTTTGCTCCCTTAGTAGTTAATCGTGAGCCGTTAAGGAATAGATGCATACACAGTTTTTGATAACATTTAAATCATATCAGTCCAATTAAATTTATTGGCTGCACAGTTCCATAGCAGATGCAGTAATGTACCAATATCACCACAGCCATGCCAACACAGGCCTGTTTTTTGTACATGAATAAGTGAGGAAAATTTAAATGAAAGGCCTAACATTGTGCTGCTTGTAAGTGAGCTGAAGTGAAATACACAATCAGCAGCAACTGTACACTGCCTGTTTATCTGTGTTTTTTGGCTTTTCTGTCATTTTAGATATGTCGCCATTCCCTCAGAAACTCAGAAGACACAGAGTTTAAGGAAGCTTTTATTCCTGATATTCAGCTCTTCCTGCACAGAGATCACATCAATATCAGTGAATGGAACAGACTAGTACACTTCAACAATCCCTTTGGCTTCATGGGTTACAAATACACGGGTGACGATTTATTATTGGCATTGTTGGAAAAGACAGATCTGTAAATGTGAAGACCATAAATAAAGCAATGTTTCATTACCCAGTTGTGAAAATATACTATTGAGTGAATAGAGACATCTTTCAGAGAAATCTTCCTGTATGCAATGATCCGACCTTTGAAATCAAGTACATTGATTCTGTTTTTGGGCTATAATTTGAAACAAGCTCCATGTGATCAGAGTTTTTCTCTCCACAGAGGTGAAGAACATAGTGGATCTGATCCTGAAACCAAAGGAATTCCCACTCCTGGCAGCTCCCTCAACTGATAAGCAAGGCTGTGTCCGCTGTGCTGTTGTAGCCAATGGGGGGATTCTCAATGGCTCCAAGATGGGCCAGACGATTGATTCCCATGACTATGTGTTTAGGTGAACAAAATTTGAGCATGTGTTTCAAGCTAGGGAAGGAAGAAACCACAAATGCTCTTTCTCCTGTTTTCTATATACTTTTCTGATCAGTTTGGTCTTCTCCTGTCCATTATTTAAATTATAATTTATACTATGGAGCTACACTTCTCATTATAAGCCTAATTTTTAAACTCATTAATTTCAATGAGACCAAATACAATGTCCATCTGAGCTACCTCACAGAAATGATATTAGTTACACTACATGCGGCTGCCATTATACATGGCAACTCGTCTGGCATTGCTGATAGTTGACATACTGTCCTTTCACCGATTCACTGAAGCAATCTGAATGACGTGATTCACTCAAGGATAAGATCGTAGTGTCCTATCCAGGCTGCTAATGTACAGGCCCAGTTTCCTGATCCCACCACATCATGATGTCACTGGTTTAAGTTGTGCAATAAGGTGCTAGTTTCTTGCCCGTGTCTTGGGAGTCAATCTCAGTCCCCTTTTTTGAATGTCTCTCTGTGCAGGATGGATGGAGCAGTAATTGAGGGCCATGAGGAGGATGTGGGAATAAGAACCTCTGTGTTTGTCCACACGGCCAGCACTCTGATGGCCTCTCTGGACATGATCCAGGAGCTGGGCTTCCGGGATGTCCCAACTGATGAGGTGATCATGGGTTCTTATGGAAGCTCATGCCAAATTCAGGGAGTTTGGAACATTTATCAGCTATTTTTACATGCAGCCATTTTAAAGGACGTGTAAGGAAAAGCAATTGTTTAACATTTGGAACTTGATATTGAAGTCTGCATTTTGATCGGTCCAAATGAAAGAAAATCAGTTTTAGATGTTCGAATAAGATCTAGAAGATGGCAGTCTCAAATTAAAATCACCTCCTCCAAAATGTTCGGAGGTTTATACGTTACATGTGTTCAAGTTTTCATTTTTTAAATGTTCTTCATGAAATTATATTTCAAACACAGGTGTCTCAATCGGTTACAGTAGATAATCAATTTGTAAATTCCCTGCTGTATTGTGTCATGTACTCTGTTGAAAGTTTTTTAACCAAACTCACCAACCTCATTAAGTCCATTACTTTCCCCTCCTAAAAGGGAATCAGCTACGTACTAGTTCCTGTGGGCTTGGGGGATTTACATTTTCTTAAAACTTTGCTCCTGAAAACAAGTGATCTGTGGAAAGCATACAAGAACATGTGGTGAGTAAGATGCAATGAACTATGTTGAACTATATTGTGTGCAACTAATTCATAAGCTGATATTAAGTTATTATTAATTGATTTCAGGCATTTATTCAGGAATATATTGTGACCATTGTGTGACACAGTGAATTGTGCCATGGCCAAAAAGTAAAGAAATATCTTTAACGACAGCCCACGACAACTAGCAGTAGGTGTTTCTATGACCATACACTGCCTATCACTATAATAACATGGACAAAGATCTCTTTTGCAAAAAAAATGCAACTCAAACTATGACTAAGAATATTGCTGTCCAAAACCTTAAACAACCCTTGCACTGAAAGGACTGGCAGATACTTAACCTGTTGTGGAAAAAGCCAATGTCGCTAAAAAAGGCCTACCTGATATGTAAAACCCAAAGAATCTCCCAGTGCTGTTTTACTCTGAGAGTCCTATGGGAGCAGGGACATGGTATGGTAACACACAGTATACTTTAAGTGCACCTTTGAATTTAATTTATGTTTAAATTGTTAATATTTAAATATCCCTTGTGTCATGATCTTAGGCAAAGATATTACTTCTTGGATAATTTTGATGAAAACAAATACTACGTGCTGCACCCTGATTTTCTGAGGTACATCAGGAACAGGTGAGAACATGATGGCTACAATGTTACTGAGGCTTGAGAACAAATATAATACAGCACAATAACAACACAATTAAGGTTGAATTAACCATTGATTATGATGTTGTAGGTACCTGAAATCCTGGCACCTTAATGAAAAGTCCTGGAAAATGTTCAGACCCACCAGTGGAGCCTTCAGCCTGTTTCTGGCAGTGCACACATGCGATATTGTAAGGAAATTACCATCTCTTTTCTCTCCTTAACTTTGTCTCAGGCACATGAGGGCAGATAATGAATTAGATATTTTAGCAGACACCTCTATCAAGGCAAGCTTTCAATGTAAGATAACACAAGTGCATCCCCTGAGTAATAGGATCAATAGTGCCAGATCTAGCTCACAACATTCACAAACTAGTGGACATATGTGCAACATCAGTCACTAAATTGTAAAATTGTAACTTGAACCCTTTAACATAAGGCTGATATAACGCTGTCGTACACATGACCTAACAGCTGTCACAAGATGGCATAGCAGATGAAGTCAGTTCATGTCAAATTACATAAAACTGTCATACTTTTATTGGTAAATGCTATGACGGTAGCGTCAGTTTTATGTAATTTAACGTAATCTGAGATCATCTGTTATGCCATTTTGTGTCAGCTGTTATGTCATGCGTACAACAGTGGTACAGTATATCAGCCTTACATCGAAGGGTTCAAGTGTTACCAAAAAATCTATGATTGATTTAATAGATGTTTATACAGCAGTATGATAAATATACAAAAAACAAGTCAGAACGTCTCATATTTATTTGGTATATTTGCACCAAAGTGGAAAAACTACAGGACAACAGTGGTAATTACACCCAGTTTCATGGGCTTCAGAAATACTTTGCACATAATTGCACGACTGATTACATTGAATTAGATTTTTACATTTGATCCAAATGAACTTCTAATGGGCCAGATGTATTTGCATAAAACTTGCAGCGCAAAATGTGGCTGACAAGGGTTTTTTGTGTATATGCAGTCTGCGTGAAATTAACTAAGGCTACAGCTAAGCATGCAATCATCTTGATTGGATGTAGGGAAATTTTTGGGTCAAAGTGTAATATAATGGGTAAGGAACTGGTCTTGAAACCTGAAGGTCACAGGTTTGATTCCTGGGTAGGACACTACCATTTTACCCTTGAGAAAGGTACTTAACCGACATTGCTTCAGTATGTATCCAGCTGTATAAATGGATGCAGTGTAAAAGTTGCATAAGTCGCTCTGGATAAAAGTGGTAAAAGTAACATACCATGCCCTCCATAACGCTTGGGACATATTTTTTCTTGATTTCACTGTGTACTCCACAATTTTAGATTTGTAATCGAACAATTCACATGTGGTTAAAGTGTACATTCTCAAATTCTTTTAAATGGTATTTTTATACATTTTGGTATCACCATGTAGAAACTGCACATTTTATACATACCCCCCATTTCAGGGCAGCATGTTTGAGACTAATGGCTTCACATGTATCTCTGATTAGTCAGGCATATTCAGTTGCTTCCTTAGTGCAGGTATAAGACAGGCTTTTGGTTACCTTTGGAATCTTTTATTGGTGTTTATCAACATGAAGACCAGAGTTGTGCCAAAGAAAGTCAGGGAAGCCATTATGAGGCTGAGAAATGAGAAAAGCAAATGCTTTAAGAAAATAGTAGTTAAAAAGGAGGATTTTTTTTATGCTATGAGGAAGTGGTACTTGAATTTCCTTTGTTGTTCTGCCGACTTCCAGGTGAATGCCTATGGTTTCCTTACAACAAATCACAGAAAATTTGCAGAAACTTACTTTAAGAAGACTGACTCTGGAGTTGACTACCTCCACTATGACTACAACCTGGAGTTGGAGTTGTTGGAGAGACTGCACAATTCCAAAGTCATTAACCTGTACAAGAGACAGTAGCATAAACACTACATAAACAAGTATGAGATGCCAGTCTGAGCCAGTGCCTTTTCTTGTTCAATTTTGTATACCTCCATTTATTTGTATACCTCTATTTCTTTGTATACCTCAATTTCTTTGTATACCTCTATTTCTTTGTGGTAGCTCATTCTCTGACTCTGAATGTACTGTAGTATTTATGTTGTCACAAAACAATTGCAACATTATCTACAATGGCATTTACCTGAATAGGATTATCCAATTTATGTGATGATTCTAATGAGAGCAGTTGACAGCTCTCCAATGTAAGTGGTTCCAAAAATAAACATCATCAAATCCTTATTCAGATAGTTTTCTGTTTATTTCCTGGACTGTTCTGTGATTAAACCTTTGTATGAATATGAAATTATTTCCAAAAGTACAATGAGGCCATCTGCAGTGCAAAAAATGTATAGTCCTGTGCAAAAGTCTTACGCACCCTAGATTTTTAAATGTAATATATAGTATATATTTGGTCTTAGATGTTTATTTTTTGTTTTCTGCATTAGTGTGTCAGTAGAAAATAGCAAATTTGAGATATTTTAAGTAATAGACTACTTTTCAGATAAAAACTTGATCAAGGATCTCTGGGATTACCTGGAGAGCCAGAAGCAAGCGAAACAGCCAAAATCTGCAGAAGAATTGTGGCAAGTTCTCCAAAATGCTTGGAACAACCTACCAGCCAATTTTCTTATGAAACTGCCGGACAGTGTACCTAAGAGAATTGATGTAGTTTTAAAGGCGAAGGGTGGTCACACCAAACACTGATTTTATTTAGTTTTTAACTATTTACTGCTCTTTGTATTATTTTTTCGATATTTATAACCTTTCATTTCATTATTTTTGAAAGCATCTTAGCTGTACAGCATTTTTTTTACAGGTGCCTAAGACTTTTGCACAGTACTGTATATCCTCAGTAAAACAACACGTGCACACACACACACACACACAAATATTGATTCAAAAATGATTGAAGAAGTAAGCTGGTAAGGGCACAGTGTTTCAACTTCTTTGGAAACACGAACAAACTTAGCCAAATTGTTGTAGTAAGTATACTTTATTGAAATTAGCCTGTAGCATTGTTGCATAAGGAAATTATGCAGTAGGCATTCTTGGGGTCTCAGCAAGTCTAAAGCACAGGCACAACTTACTTCTTCTACCCCACTGCTGCACCGCTGTCTCTGGCATATCTCATTACTTTACCACGTGTGGGATTATGTCACAAAAGTGCCATCAATCATTGTCAGAGGAACACCTTTGTTAGAAAAAACGTTGCTCATAGAGTAAATCAATAAATACATCTCAGGACACGGTGCCATCTGTTGTTTATGCACTGTTAATACGGTTCAAGCACTGGTAGATACAACTACGGTATTATGATTGAGGTCTCCTTCATCAGTGATTCTCACTGTTCTGTAGATCTGTGTTCCATGAAGTAGAATATTTATATAGTGTGTGTGTGTTTGTTGTGAAAAAACAGAGGGAAGATTATGTCTGTGTGAAGAGCATTATCTGGGGATGAATTGACTCTCATAGGAGGAGGTCCCCAAGACCGAGGTTGAGAACTACTTTTTATGTGCATGGGTATTTTATATGCATAACTTTCTGATGAACTGTCATATGTATAATGGCTGGTACACAGGCATTCAGGGGTTTGTTATCTATGGCAAGAAAATACACTTCAAATGGCTCCAAAGCAACAAACAGGCCACAGCTGCCCAACCATGTTCCTGGAGATCTACCGTCCTGTAAGTTCTCATTTCAAACCTAATAAGGCACGTCTGATCCTATACTAATTAGCAGCTCAACAAGATCACTTGCTATTGACTGTGTAGTTAGGTTTGGAGTGAAAACCTATAGAAGGGTTGGGCAGTCCTTTTCCGTTTGATTTACATTCATTTATAATGGAAACAATCAGTGGGTTTTTTGATGCAATGTATATAAATGTATTATTTTGTGATTAAAATAAACATTTCACATATTTTCATGCATCATAGGTTCTTGAGTATTGATACTATTGGGGCCCTGCCACTGCTGTTTTACAAGATCAGCTTTGTCATGAAAGCTCATCTCTCGAACCCCAAACCCTCCCATTCACCCACCAATCTCTCAACCAAAACTGTCACAAGTAATACGTAATTACTCTTAGACAAAGATGAAAGGCCTCTGTCAGTCAATTAAAAAGGACTTCAGCTGTTTGTGCATCTGTTTGTAGACTCAGGTTTGGAGGTGGATCACCTTCCCACCTTTGATCTTTCCTTGAGCCCTTATCTCTCCTGCAAGGACAGGTGCAAGGAATCAAAAGCACAGGCTTGTTTTGTACTACTTGTTTTGTACCTTTTATTAATTTTCATTGAATCATATAACTCCCATCATAGAGCTCCTTCATAAGAAATATATTTTTGCACTCTTATTATATGTAGGGCCACTTGTTTGAACATATCCTTGTATGTGTCATATTCCTCTTGTAGGTGAGCTTTGACCTTCCATTTTCCTCCTGGCTCTTCAGAGGTGCATACAGTATATTATCAAAGGGAAATGGTCTGTAACAACAAAGCCAACTTGTCCATTTGTTAAAATAAAGAGTCCATCAGATAGACAAGCTCTAAACAGGTGTTGACTGCTAAGGCTACAGTATGATTATATTAATGAATGATATGGGTAGATTAAGTGCTACTCAGTTGTTGTTTAAAAGTCAACACAGGCAGCACAATTCGCATCTCTGAGTTAGCTCATTTTCTCCAGCCCAATGTAAACATCACACTGTAACTGTCTACTGGATAATGGATGCCAGATTTCCTGCAAACACCAACTGGATAAATCAAAATTGTTTTAAGACAACCTTAGCAATGAGGTATGGGTATTGAATAAAAAATGTGTGTGTGTGTTTGTGTGTGTGTGAGAGAGAGAGAGAGAGAGAGAGGGAGAGGGAGAGAGAGAGAGAGAGAGAGAGAGAAAGAGAGAGAGAGGGAGGAGAGAGAGAGAGAGAGAGAGAGAGAGGGAGAGAGAGAGAGAGAGAGAGAACAACAAAAGAATGTCTATTCTCTTTAAGTCAAAATGATATGGTAAGATATTTCTTGACAGAAAAAAGACAAATAAATGGGAATTTGATAACGTTATATTCTGTTCTCTAATGAAATACAATTATCAGTCTTTTATGGAACAAGTGTTTATTACAAGTATACATAAAAGTTTTGTGTAGCTATGGATCTACATCTACACATGTTATACAGCCAGCCTTATTATGCCTGTGAGTGATAAATAAATTAGGGAGTAACATTGATCAGTGCAAATGTTTTGCAGGTCTGGCTAGCTAGATTCAATGTAGGAGCTGACTGCCTGTGTCAGTGGGATGCAATATTGCAATGATTGCCCATCTCACAGTGGCGTTGTCCACGCAAAAAAAGAGCATTTGTAAAATTACTTTCCTTAGTTACTCGTGCTGACTAAAAGGAAAATGAAGGCGTCTACAATCCTGCTCCTAGGTAGCTGCTCCAGTAGCCTACTACATACTGTGGCTCCCCAAAATCAGGATAGCAGCCCCCTGATATAAACCACAATGAGGACGAGGGACAGAAAAATCCACGTCTACCCTGCTATACTCCGTTCACCCAGCAGACGTCACCGGCACACAATACGGATACAATCATAAAATATAAACGATTGCACAAGAGCGTCCCCAGCAGTTAATGTATTACATTAATTAAAGTTTATTTAGCTTTGTCCACAGATCGAAGAGGAGAAATGTTATGTGTTTGACAAATGGAATTATGTTTTTTTTTCTCCAAGCGAACGTTGGTAACGATACCCACTTATCTTGCAAAGTTACCACAAACTTTCTTGGTTTGCTAATTTCAGTAGCACATAATAAACAAATAATCACAAAGTAACCGTGTCACGAAAAAGTCCATTGTTTGATTCCGTCCGTGTTCCATTGCTTCACTGACTGCTTCCCAGATGGGACACAACCGAAAAGAAACCAAACCTTTGCGGTTCTTTCTTGGAAAAGGGAAGGTGGAGCTTGGAGACTGACGAGACGGTGGGAGAAGGGGACGCGCGCTCCGCGACTGGACGATATTTGGCCAACTAACTGACAATACAGAAGCTGGAGCAGATTTGAGTTTCTCGCCCCGAAGTGGAGAGACACTCACTGAACACATTTAACCTGTAAACATAAATTGTTTTCTAAAAGCGCATAGTATCACCTGTGGGCAGCATTTGTGCAGTTACATTTCGACGATTTGGACGACCGCACTAGAAACGTCTTTTTGGAATCGCTGGAAACATCGCGAGCTAGTCAGCTAATGTTAGCCAGCGAGTTATAAACAAGTTACTTGGATTAGTGAACGGGACCACCTTGACGTGTAGCTACACAACCAAGAGCTAGCAGGTTGCTCCGGGAGTACTGGAAAATGCTTCTACGCATACAAAGGTGAGACTGCCTCTATTTCGTTCGCTGTGAACTACACCAGTTTCCCTTCAGAAATTAGTTTAAGTAAGCCACGTTTCAAGTACAACGTTTCTGGACTGCTAGCTACGTAAACTAGTAGCTAGCTAGCTAAATAGATATGGAACAATCTTGACTGTTAGGTACCGTATTCCTCGCTTAGTTAGTTTACTTAGTCTAGCTAACTTTAGCCAAAAGAACCTAGATATCGACACTGCCGGTGCTGAACTAATGTTAATGTTAGACAGCTAGTGAGCGGTACAAGCAAGGTGAAATGTGGGACGTTAGTGATTTGGAGGTGTGGAGTCGCGCATAGCACATAAGTTGGTCTATTACTCGACTTAGCAAGCCTAGTTGTATAAGTTACAGATAGCTATTTTTGTGTCACACACAGTCATACATATGTATAGGACAAAAAAACATCGTAATAATGGGATGTTGAAGCTGGGATGGAAGACCAAGTAGTTTGCAAAGTTAGGCTGGATCCTGAATAGCAACTCTATTTGGCTAGATAACATTGGCTAACTCACTAGAAAGTCATTCATAAGACAGCAGCCTTTATTTAGCTAGCCTAGCAGTGATAACGTTATGTTACCGAACGTACGTGCCGTAGGTAGGCGTAACTTAGCGGATGGCATACCTGCCGTCCCACTATGGATATTCCAGTCTTAACGTATCTTGCTAGTTAACTTGTTTTCATAGGCCTAACATCATAATTTCAAATGTGTTCGTAACTTGGCCAGCTTCCAATGTGACATTACCTCAAATACCTGCTTATTGATAGTTTATCATTCGACATAAGTTTGGTGCAGTGTACTTGTATTAATTTCGCTTTAGATAACTCGCAGTGTTAGCGCCAACTGCAGTTCAGTTCCATTTGGGTTATGATGGGACATCAAAAAGCCAGTGAAAAATACTTAACCAACCAGGTCACTGTTTTTTAGAGCCTCTGCGGTTCAGCAAAACCGCTTTTCTCTGAAGGCTTAGCTAAAGCCGAGGCTACTAATATTATTACTACATTTATTACTAATATTAACACTACATTTAGCTTTGTCTTGGTCCATATTTTACTATGCATAAGTAGCTAGTTGCATACAATAGCAGATCATCGATGTCATAGAGCATGCCGGTAATACCCGCAATTTCAATTTGCATAATTTAAATGTTGTGTAGACGTTAGCTACGTGTTGTAGAAGTTTTAACTAAATAATGAAATCTGTGTATGTCTGATCAATTAAAATCTGTTCTGCCACCTGAGCGAAGTAATGTTACAACACCGAGGTAAAATTATTGTTGTACAAATTAAGATGATTGCAGATCGCGCCTCTGATTTTACTTCTCCATCCAATATGATACGGTTTTTCATGCTTTCTCTTGTTTCTGACTAACCGAGTAACCATCATCATAATGTAGTAAGGTACCGATGCATTTCCATCCAGTCACGAGTTAATATCAGCTACCCCTTTAAGCATAAAATAATATTGTATGCGAAAAAGTATGCAACACACGAACACTGTTCCGAGATGATATGCCAAGATGTACACACCCAGTATTCCTTTATGGGTGTGAGTAGGCACTGACGTGTTATGTAACGTGGTTATAGAACTCACAAAAAACAGCACTGGCACTATCAACAGCCCCTTTTAAGTTAATTGCTGTCTTATATTTAATTGGCCCTGTTCAGTCTTCAAAACAAACTATCTGTGTTGCCCAGTGGCCTCAATGGTGTGTGTTTCCAACAGGCTAAGTGCAGGAAACGATGAAGTTCTGTTTAGTAGGCTCTCCCAAAGTATACGTACATGGTGCAACAGTCTGTTTTTAATACGTTGTAATGGAGGTTCCGTTTCCTCAGAGAACTTCATTGGCGCAGTGGAGTTTGTTGAATCATTCTCTTTGATCTTTGATCTGCTATGAAAACAGCTTATGACGGACTAGGGGAAACAACAGCAAAAAGCATTTCTGCAGGATATTATTCTTACAAACTGTGCAGTTCCCTAGAATGAACAAATGAGGCTGAGTGAACCGGTTACTTTGTTGGAATTCTGCAGGACAAAAAAAGAAAACAAAGAAAATGGTATTGAAAATCCTGGCTGTGTGCCAGTGCCCCTTAAATGGTTTATTCATTTCTTTGTATATTCTGAATCAGATCTGGTAACCAGGATGGATGTGTGTTGTTAATGAAAAAAAGCCCCCACCCCCCCCCCAAAAAAAAGAAAAGAAAAAACAAACAAAAAATAACTGCTGAGTGCTTGTCCATAGTGATCATGTTAAAGTTTTTTCATGAACTTCTACACATCTCAGTCAAAGGATATACTCTTTCTGACCACTGTATTATCGGTTATTGGTTCACCTCATTATATTGCATATTCTGCCCAAATGGATATTCGATGGTTTGATGTAGAGTAGCTGATACTGTGCTAGCTGTACGGGGTTACCTTGCTGTAGAGAATTGAGTGCATTTTCCTCTTTCCATTTCAGGTTTTCCAGTGCAGCTTAGGACACTGAAGCTGAACAAGACCCCACAGGCTCCCAAAAAAGGGCTTTGTTCACAGAATTGCAGTGCTTTGTTTACTTTTTGGCACCTGCGGCACACATTTCAAAATGGAAGGAAGCACTGCTCTGTGGCTGATGTGAGGTTGTTATTGCTGGTTTGCTCAAGTTGGACTGTTGGTCTGCCAAGGACGACCACATCTGGCCTTTGGTCTACCTGAGTCAGTCATCTCACGCCGGACAGGTTGATGTCACCGATCTACAGCATGACCCTGTAGTGCAATACCTGAACACATGCGACCGAGACTGGTGGATCTCTGATTAAGACACTAGGACCATGGGCAAGGAGCAGGACCTCTTGCAGGCGGTCAAGAACGGAGATCTGCCGTCTGCTCAGAAACTGCTGGCTAAGGTCAAGGCCAATCGAAGCAGTGAGTGCTCATGCTTATTATTTAATTTTAAAATTTAAATTCATAATTTCATTATGTGCTTAAAAAACCATTAAATTGCCTGATTTTTTGTTTTAGTTTTTTCTATGTTGGGGGAAATTGTATGGTCGACTGCTACATTTATATTCCCTGGGTTGGGAGTACAAACATCGGCTGTGACCAGACATACACTGAAGGATAGGCTATTTGACATTAATGCAGGCTGTATACAAAATGGTCTAGGCTTCTCGGTGCAGACAGTGGTGCTGAGCTATGTGTGTAGCTTCAGGAAAATCAATCTTCTTGGATTAATGCACAATTACCATCCTTCTGTTGATGATCTTTTGCTAATTATCTTGCTCCAGGGAAATTGAAACCTTATTCATTTGAATTGCCAGCGCTTTGTACATCCTTCTCCCTTCGCCTCTAACTGTGCACTGTCAGAGTCGATGTAATTGCTGTTGTACGACTTGAGATCACCACGTCTGTTGCACTTTCTGACAGCAGGCCATGGTAGCAATTGGTTGAAACCTCTTGCCTCATAGACTGAAAATCATTTAGACCTTGCGTTGCATTTCTGCGCTGTTACATGTTTTTCCCCTTACGAGGTCAGTGCAGTTTGTAATGTATGGCACTTGTATCTGCTTCCAACCGGAAATAGCTTCTTTCCCCCCTGGAACGATGGGGAGAATGATGGCTTATGCTTCGTGTGATGAAGGAGGCTATAGGACAGTGAGCTCTGAGACTCCAGGGACTCTTCCATCCACCAGCCTTTCACCCCAGAGTGTCTGAAAGTGGCCGTATGGGGAGGAGGTGTCTTCCCCTCGCTGTCCCTGCATATGCGTCTCTTTCCACACACGCTCTATTGTCTGCAGGTTTATCACCCACATCAGCTGAGCCTATGACAGGACCCCAGATGCTATCTCCCGCCTGAGTCCCCCTGCTCTGTGCTGTTGGCTTTTATCTTTTCACATTATGATTTTTTTTGATCTGTGATGCTGTCTGCAAAAACTGTGGGGAAAATTTGTTGCATTCTTGAAAATTTGATCAGAAGATTCTAAATGGCAGGTGCTTTCATGAATGCTCTGCATCCGAAGCACGCCAAATTCACTGTGTTTTGCCTTTTTGTTCACCGGAGTTGCTGAGAGTTCTGTTAAGTTTTAACAATATAAATACTTTGACTTTAAACGGGCAGTTCACCCAAAAATGAGATGAAGGTATGTTTACCCGAAAATATTGAAATATACCAACTATGTAATATCTGTGCAATCTCCTGCAGGCGGACTCATATGAAACTTTAATGGTGGTGGCATGACGTTGCAGAAAGCGATTGTTTGTAGTAGTTTCAATATAGAAACTTGTTAGCAACTTAACTCTGTTAAAGCACATGACAGCTTATAAATTCATGGTTGAGATGGGTGTAATTTTTGCTGGTTAACAAAATGTGAAACTCACTTAGGCTTATGTTAACTACAGACCTTATTTTCTGCATAAAAGGAAAACCCTATGGGGAGAAAAGCATAGGAGTTTTGCTGAGGGAACCCATGGCTCAAAAATGCACTTCCGGGTTTTAAAACTACAAACTGCAACACTTAATGTCGTACCTTGGTTGAAACTATGCAGAAAAGTCGTAGGTCTAGATGATACCATGCACAAACTAAACTCTGTGGATGTTTGTGAGTAACCGCAAGATTACATTTGGAAAGAGAAGCTGCTGTTGAATTTTTCAAATGTAAATTTTTGGCACTTTGAGGCCACATGAAGATCCCCTAGGTGTGTTTTATCAGGTTGAGCTGCATTGAATGTCTAGAAAACTTGTCACTGCAAAATTATCTGGAAGGACAGATACTAGTCAGGTAAGTAGAAACATACCTTAATTTCATTCTTGGGTGAATCAAGTGTTGTGGTGTACACAGGTTCAGATATTATGTAAATATAGTTATGTTACTAATTTCTGAATATTGACGTCAAACATTTCATTTGTAGCGCCTACATTGGTTATGGCTTAAAGGATGTAGTGCGTCAAATCAAGTAGGAGGTGTAAGGGGGATGGGCATTTTTTAGTGCTGCACTTCCTTTCTATTCACCCTACCCCTCTCCCTTTCCCACTTCATCTCCTGAAGGGTCCTAAGAATGTTTCCAGAAATGGGATTAGGCCCGTGGCTCCAAAGCCCAGTGACTGAATGATCAGCTCTGTGACAAGCAGGCTATAGTCAGCGATAACTGGGCCTGCACACCTGCTGTGCGCTATTCTGGACCCACGGCTAAGCCAGCCCAGGGCAGATGGAGGCTACATTGACTGAAGTACAAAAAATGGGGAGAGGCTGGGTGGGGCCAGAGGGAGGAGCACTGGGTGGGTGTGACAAGGGTCAGGTTGTAAATAAACAAAAACACAACAGTTCCTCAGGATCGATATCTGTCACAGCAAGCTCCTCCTCCCCTGCCTCTGGCCTGCTGCCGCAGATTGACCTATGAGGTTGCTGCTGGGGATGTGTTGTAGGACAGGCCGAGGAATGGAGGTGGCAGAACCCTCCTTTAAATGTCTTCTGTCTTTGTGTCATCTTGTGTTCCTCAACCCCCCTCACCCCCTGTCTTGACCCTTCTTAAGAGAAAAGATGCTCTCAGCAAAAATGTTTAAAGCTGTACGTGGTACAGCACACTTCACATGTCTGATGTTGCCTTGGGATCTTGGACAGCTTGAGTGATCTGTTCCCTCTAGTTCTCTAGAGAGCCATGCTAACCTGTGTGGGCTTTAAACTTTTAGAGGACTCTGAAAGTACATATAAGTAGGGACCTGAGATAAATTGGGTTAATATGAATTAATATTATTGGAAAAAAATGTAAAAATTTGTGCATTTTTGATCATTTCTAAGACAAATGTTAGGACAGTGGAATGTGCTTGCCAATCTGAAAACATTTTTATTAGCATGTGAAGTTTATAAGCTTCCAGCAAGTATCTGGGCAATTGAAAATCGAATTTTTTGGCAATTTGTTATCAAGGCTACACACATGCTTGTAGTAGACTACCAGGTAGCCAGTGAACCAGCTTACACTTTACAGTACATTAGTTAGCTGGACATGTGGACTGTTTACAGCTGGCTGAAGGCAGGGTCCTGCTAGCTACTTGTGCTGCCACATCTACCCTTTTTCTAACATCAGCTTGGAAAATTTCAAAGACCTGTTAAAAAATAAAAAATATCAACATAACATGATCTGTTTGCTGGTGTGTGCTAGTTTATATTATCAACATTAACCAATGCTCAAGTTGTTTGTAATTATGACTATATTTTGTTGTGGTATTATCGTTTTGATAATATGTCTGTTGCAAAGCTGGCCCTAGGGTTTTGGAGGCCTTAAACAAGAATATTGTTGTGGTCCCGAAGTGCTCCAACCTAAAAAAGGGATTGTAGCCCTAAACCACTACATAGAGTGTTTATACCAGTGCCTGTCCCTGATCTGTTGTGTCCATGAACATGGTTCTAAGGTCATGGTAAGGATAAACACACACACACACACACAGGTGAATGGAATTCAGTGTAGCCACAGAAAATACTGAAGCGGGAACACTAGCTTTACCCTACATTCGCCCCCTCTCAGTTATTGAACCCATGTTTACTACCCATGGGGGATGATTGCAGTCTGTCTACAAATTACCAAATTACCATTCTCTATATTCCTACTTGAGCTTGCTTTAATTTCCCACTATATTCATTTCCACAAGTGTATTCCCAGATGCTTTTTGGAGTGGCTGTACACTGCTTGCACAACATTAAAATTTTGAACGAAATGGAAATAGGTGAACATATCCAATGCTGCATATCTATATATTGCATAGAATTCGAACGGGAGTAAGAATATGGGATGTAAAATATAGCCTACTGTTTTTATGTTATTTCCCAATGGGTTTTTTTCGTGACTGCCACCACAATAGATTTTCATCTTTAATTAAGAAAAAGTGTCTTTCCTTCAGTAGGGGTCACATGAGTGATGGTTTCGTTAAAGGATTCTATCAGCTATCCAACTATTGATTCATATTCAAATTTTCTTCTTTTTTTAAAAAGAGTTTATGGTTCCTTGTCCTTCCCCCATCCCATTGCATTGACATCTGGCCCCTCATGATTGCCCCTGCCTCGCCCCCACCCTCCCCCTTGCAGATCGGGGATAACCCATATGGGCTCCTCTCAGATTAACATACAGGAAAGGCGAATTATGGATTGGGGGTGAGGGGGATCGGGTACTCCCTTTCTTCACTCTAACGCCATATGAAAATGTACCATTCCCTCTGCTGTCAGTGCCCTTAAGAATGCAGTTTTAATTTACTGGATTAAAGCACTGGAGATCTCAAAGTTGCACAGACAGAGCCTGGCCAAACCGTGTATACTTAAATGCTCAGACACCCTTAGGTACAAGTGTACTTAAATCCTGACCTCTTTCTCTCCCAGCAGATGGGGGAGCCTGCTGTGGATTGTGTAGGAATTTGCTGAAGGGGTTAAGCGTGTGATAATGTAGCCTAAATCCAGAATAACTCCCATTTTATTAAAGCCTCAAGGCATCAGATACCACAAATCCCATTGTTTTTTAATTTTATTTGTTGTTTTCCAGCTTCGGTTTCTTCTGGCCGTTTGTCTCCCGGCAGCATCAGTGTCACAATGGAAGTGTTGCGCGTGAGAACGAGGGGCGGAGGGCTGAAAACTGAGCACATGACCTCACAGAGATGGAATCTTCCGTCCAAACGCCCCGCTCTCTTCCTTTTACACACCTTTTTTTTTGTCTTTTTGTTAAATCTTATTTTTGGTGCTCACCTATTCACACAAGGCTGTTGGTACTTTTTTCTTGACCGAAACCGGTGTGGTTTTCATTGAGCGTTACGCACTTTGCTGGTTAGAATGGATGGAGCCCTTCTTGTCTTCTGTGTTACAGAGCTTTCTCTGTAGTACAGCATTTCTGCTCTGAACAGAGGTGTTTCTGCTCTTGGTAAATGTATTTGGTAAATTGATTGCTCTGTTGCTTAGCATGTTTGTCATCTGTTGAGAGGAAAATCAGACCTTGCATAATAGAACAAAGTACAGAATGGCGCAGTCTGACCTGCCCGTGCTCCTTCATGAAATGTTTGGCTATTACGACTGTGAGTAATCGTTTATTACTGGTTTGTGAGGGGAGAGAAAGTGCCCCGTCTGCGATTATGCGGAGGACTAGAATCAGATGCGCTGGCTGTAATTACAAGCTGTGCGACGTTGCGTCGGTTGTATCACTAGCACGTGTTATTGTTTGTTTCCCTGCTGTACGGAGTCGCTGCTGCTGGTTTTTTATTACTCTTGGGATCAATGAAAGCGTTCCGCTGGAAAGTGTGGCGCAGGGTCCTTTTACTGTCGTCTAAAGAGCCATTTGGGCTATCAGGGCCTCATCAGAGGTCTCTTGCATAATGAGGGAAAAGTGAAAGGTGGGCCATAAAATGCTCCCAAACAAAACAGTGTGTGACCTGTGACAGTGCCTGAGGGAGTGCTGTGGCTGGCTGGAGCAGCTGTCAGATAGCGCAGCTCGGCAGGCCCGCCAGACCCGCCAGCCAGAGACGGACCTGAAAGAGCTCACACTGGGACCGCCCATCCCCCCAGACACCACCCTCCACCCTGCAGTGCGCTTAAATTATTCATGGGTGTCTTTGAGTCTTGCCCCCCCCCCCTCCCCCGCCATCACTTGCCTGACCCCTGCCCATCCTCTGTTTCCTCCCGTTAACCCAGCTGGCACATCGAGGGCACAGTGCCCTCTGGGTCTTTTCCAGGTTACAGTTTAAGAGTTTCCCTCCTTAAGCCCAGCTTCTGCTGGCAGTTCAAAACGTCTGGAAGATTACAGAAGACTGACCATGACTCGAGTCCTACCTCCCTGCTGTTGTGTTTTACATGCACTTTTACATTTTAGAAGAGCCACACAGCGTGGCATTCTCTTAGAATTCTCCTCTTACTCTGACGCAAAAGCCCATCCCAAGTGATAACTGCAGGCGACTGCAGTTCGTGGAGGATAAGATTACCGTTCATTTATTGTCCCCCTACACGTTCACATACTTCAGTTGCGATCTTCAGTCCTGAATAGAATGAGCATGTTTCTTGCCTAAGACAGCCATGTAGAAAATGGTTGCGAACGTGATCCATGTACAGCTCCTTCACGCATGGACGCGTTTCCAGTTAGCATTACAATGGGAGTTACAGTACTTCAGCGCCCCGCACCGCTCTCTCCCTGGGTGCCCTCGTTAGACAGATTAAAGGCTAATGAGCTCTGGCCTTCCTCGATGATCACATAAGAAGTCTCACACCAGATGCACTGAGGCATTGCACATGGCACACTGAACTCTGTGAGCCCCTGCCTGCTAAGGCCAGGTACACTATTGGAGAAGGGCCATCAGTATTCAAGTGTTTTTCCATTGTGTAACTGTTTAGGTTTAGCACAACAATGGAGAATAATTTGGCACTGACAAAATGTGATAAACTAAATTCAGCGAATGTAAGGGGAGGCAAGCATTCTCTGTCTTCACTGAAGCAGAAATACTGTTCAATTGTGTAACTGAGTGCAAGTGTTTCTCTTTCTGAATGTAGAAAATAAATGACCCCCTCCTGAAACTAAGCAAAAATAGTTAAACAAGCACAGCCGTACGTTAGCCTTTCCTCTTTTCATCGCCATGAGTTGGAAAATTAACTCCTACAAAGGTTTTATGGCCGAAAGCGGTGTGAACGTAGCACATATTTTCCTTGGTTTACAGCATAATTGCGCTGGAAATAATGAAGTAATTCAACATCTTGCGCGCTCTACCCCTTCTCCCCACCCTGACAAAACACTGCTAAGTGTGGGGGGATACCGGGGGGAAATTTACAGTGTGCAGAGGGGAAATTATGCAAACTCCTGTGGCACTGTGTGAAATTCTGTGACTGTGCTGCAGTCACTAGTGTTTGTGTGTCGGCTACAGCGCTCATGCACTAAATGTCTTGGTCGCCAGCTGAGCAGGTCGGCTACGTCCTGTCAGCTGTTTTAAAAATGTCTGTTACACCTGGAAAGAGTGGGAACATAGACATGCTGGTGTCATATCCCAAGCCTGGCCCCATATTAGGCTTGGGATATGCGTCTACCTTACTAATTTGGCTATATTATGCCACGCCAGGTCAACATGCTGGGATTTGAACTCAGGGCCTTGTCGTGAGGTGCCAGTGCTACCCACTGCACCACCGTGCTACAGTTATCCTACTAGGGTGTGTAAAGGTAGTATTCCACAGAAGCACTGGAATTTTAGTGCAGAAATTCTTTTAACTTGTTTGCATTCTGTCAATTCATGTCCTTTGTTTTAGCAGTGAATCTTCTCCTGACCTGAAAAAACCAGACTGTCTGTGGTGGGTAGCAGATAAAGAGGATCCTGGGAAAATGATGCAGGCTAAACATGTCTGGAATCTTTATTCTATTGTGTGAATTGTTTCAGATCATGGCTGCGGTATTTTTTTCACTCTTCATTTCTGAATGAAATCATTGTCTGCCTCTGCATGAGTGTTCATCTTCGGTCACTGGTCACTAAGATCTCTAAGAGCAATCAGCAGGACCTGACCACAAATAAGAAATGCTTCTGTTCTTGGTTCCTTTAGTCTTTATCTTTTTGTTTTGACTATTGTTCCTGCTTAGTTTTCAGTTGCAAAGGACTAAGTCACTTATTTTGCGCAAAATCTTTTTAAACATTGTTTTCTTTTAAAGAGACCCATTGAATATATTTTTTACAACATCTGTGCATGGGCAAGTACTTTGTTTAGTTTTATATCCTCAAAGAAGTCATGTGATTTCTCTGTAGACATTGAGACCTTGAGGCACTCCAGAACCAGCAGCTCACTGGCTAGAATGACATATATGACTCATAGCTACCGATAAGTGCAGTTTGAAGAGTTGGTAGTTTTTCCTTTTAGTTCTGCTGTAATTCAGCCTCTTTTTTTTTTCTTTTTTGAGAATGTTAAATACTTTTCCAGGCTCAGAGGCTTTGAAAGTTTTTTGAGCCAAATCGTTCCAATGGTAGCTCCATGTAATTTAAAACTTCTGGTATGTGCATCTTACACCCTCCTGTATTGTTTTGTTGGTGTGCTTAGGTCATCTTTTGTCGTTTATCCTTAAATGGAGCCATACTGCATGCTGGTGGTATGACCCAAGTGTGAGGTGCACCATGGGAAGAATCTTTTAAAAACTTTTAAAAATACAACCGAAGGGTTGTGTCTCTGCTGTGATGTGAGTTAATTGCTAAATATAGTCCTGTACCCCCTCTCTGATTGAGCTGCTCTCTACTTATCACTCAAAGGCCAGCGGGGGCAAGAAGCATTAAAAAGTATAGCCTTTTAAAGCAGCATTTAGCCTAAGTGTGCAACATTCTAAGTTTGTCTCTTCAGTCCACCTTGGAGAAGTTACTCTGTAAATCCAAACAACCTGATGCCCCAAGAATAGAAACATTGATTATCATTAAATAGTTTATTAGAGGTCTTACAAGTGTGTTTTTGACTGTGGTTTTCTAAGATTGAGAAAATAATTATACAAATTTTAGAACAAATGTCCAGATTTTGAAGCTTATTTTTATAGGTGCACATATTTGATATTCAGAAACACATTTTGTTGACTTTTATCACAAAAAAACAAAATTCATCACTATGATTAAAGTTCAAAATTGTCTATCATTTTTTTCTGTTTTGTATTGAAAGGAATTTGCTTAATATGACAACCTAATGCAAAGCATGATCGTCAGGAGAAAAAACCTCAGCAGGGTAATGAGAGCTCTCTGTAGCATATTATTTGCATGATAATATTAGTTGCCATCCTTGCTTTAGAAGATTCCCATGGCTCTTATGAATAATGCTCTAGATATTGTCACTTGTGGAACTGTGCTTGTTAATGCTGTGCTCCGGGGAGTGTGGTTGAGTTCTCCACTCTGAAAGAAAGCAGCCTGGTTATCCTGTCACCTTATCTCACTGCCCCCGAGGAACTGCCGGGCTGTGCACGTGGAAGCGCGCAGGACTCGGACTCTGCGTGCGTGCGTGCACGAGGGCCCGCTGTCAGTGCAGCGCAGGGGTAGATAAATAAACACAGCGTAGGTGTAGGAGGAAGCGGCCATTATGAGCAGAGGACGGGGCGTGGGGTTTCCTGATGTCCTGGAGCTGCTGATTGCATTGTGTGCCTCTGCCTCTCGTTCTCACACTCATTTGCCTTCCCCGGAGCCGGGGCTGGAACGGGCCCTCAAAGAGCTCTGCGTCACTGTGAATGAGCGCTTCCTCCCCAATCCCACGGCATGCCAGTCAGAGGCAAGCCAGTGCGCTCAAACAAAGCCCGGGCAAAGAAAACCCGCTGACGCCATTCCTTCCCCTTTCTACCCCAAAAGGGCAACAAAAAAAAAAAACAATGATTCTCTGTGCACCGCCCCAGGAAATTGATTTCACGATTGCCAAAATTTCACAGTCACAGAGCAGGTTAGATGGGGCATGGCCCTTGTGGAGACCGGATAAGGTGAGGGCCACACTACCACCCCCCCCCCCCCCTCTTCTGTTTTTATTTTCAAGAGGTACCCACAACTTGAGTTGCCCTTATCAGGCAACAGTGTGTTCAGCATTGCCCTCATCCATGATTAGGGAGAGAGTGAGACTAACCAGCTGGGAAGTTCAGCCAATGTATTGCAATTTAGTGGCTTTGATTTAAAGTTGTCTTTCTCATATCAACAGTTGCTGTGCAGTCCAACTAGAAGCCAGTGGCTTCCTGGCACTCTCCAGAGCATGTTTGCTTTGAAACGCTGACCGCTGTGCTGGTGGATGAGGTGGACTGTTGAGGAAAGAGTGCAGCATTCCTCCCAGTGAAGTGCTAATTGGGCTCTGTCGGGAACCTCCAGCTGAATCAACACAGTCGCGCTCTCCATTAGTTTATTTCCCCTGACCACAGACAGTGAGGAAAAGTCAGCTAGTTTTCTGTACATGCCTACTGCTAACTGTGAATTAGGCAACTCCTGGAATTGTCAGCAGCTTTTTGGAAATGACTTATGAGCCACAGCATCTCCCTGTCTACCTGTGACATTCGTTCCCAGCCTTGACTAAAATATCACTACTGTTTTGGGAGCACTTGTGTTGTGGTTGGCAAGAACGTGGTTCTGTTTTAATAGCTTGGAAAATAATTTTTACCATTTCTTCTTTGTACTACTTGGAAATTGCTGTGTAGAAGTAGCAGAAAAGCTTGCATAACATGTTCTGTAGCATAAGTGCAAGAAGAGCCATCTCATCCGGTTAACACACATTATCCAGTTAGCTTCCAGTTTTTGTAGCGAGTCTAAGCAGGGGTTCCAGGGGCCAGGGGCAGGTCTGGCCCATTGATTTAATGAGACCCCCTTAGCGGGGTGCAGCAGTGTACTGCATATAGACAAAGCTACTTAAGTGTTTACTCGCTCAACAACAGCCTATTCATTAAGCTATTTCTCTAGCACATGAGGTATGCCCACAGCTGATGAGTTTCTTCTGGATCTTGTGAAGACGACCTCTTATTAGTGGTTTTTTTGTGTACCTGCTGTCCGCCATACCGCATGCAGTGGTTCCCGCAGGCCTCTTTGCCATGGCTGCGCTCCCAAAACGTGCCCCTGTTGAAAGCGCTCGATTGAGGCGGGCCAGACAAAAGCGCACTCCTGATTAAGGCCCCGGCTGCAGCCCTGCAGAGTTTGCATGCAGGCAGCCGGGCCACACACAGACGGCAGCTCCCGGGCCTTATCTGCAGCCTCCCGCTTTGCATCCTGCCCTCCCAGGCCCGTGATTACCAAAGGGAAAGGACATCAGCGCCAGAGCCTCGCCCTCCACTTTTTCCATCCCAGTTTTAAAACACACACAAAAATGTGTCAACAGAGATTGCTCAGTCCTGACTAAAAATGTAAATATTGATGCTGGGGATCATGGGTTTAGCTGGAATCTCAGGAGCTCTGTGCTAAGTTTTGTTGAGGGCGTGATATTTGTGGTCAGGGAGTTGTTGTTTTTAACCCAGTTATGCTCTTGTTGTGCCCCATTGTTCTATAACATCGTAGTCAATTGGTCATGTATTACATGTAAGCACTCTGAGGTGACTTCATTCTATGGTATGTCTGCTGTATGAAAATTTGATTGCTGGATACAGTATGTAATGGTGAGAACAGTAAATATTTGAGGTTGATGTGGGGGCAAAAAAGTCCCACTTCTTCTTCGGCTGTTTGCACATTTTGTGCTTTTGGCTCACAGATTTTGAAATTCAATACGTCTCATGCCATCGTTGAAGAAGTCACTGTGAGGTTAAAACTCTGAGGAGGCTTCCATGGTAGTAGGATTTGCTGCATAATCGCAGAGTCTGAGATCTCCAGTGATTTAGTCACTTTTCTGGGCATCTGGCCAGTAGTAGGACTTTGCATCATTGGACACTGCCAGCTGCCTGTGTCCTGGTGTTCTGTTTGAAAAGCGTGACAGGCCAGTGTGAGAGTGGGCCCACGGTAAATTGGCTGGATTATTTTCTAAGGTGCAGGCATGCATTTTTGGAGTCCAGATGTGCTAAACAGTCCCATTCCTCCCAGAGGTCTACAGATGGTCACTGCAAGCAAAAAAACCCCCCAAAAAAACAACGAAATTAAAACGTGAAGAGACAATAATTGAAGTTAGTTATGGAATCTTAGAAGCTAGCATTGGGAAATGATTCCACTTTATATCTATGAAAAGTTGTAGCCTTGAAAATACAATGACAGATGAAAAAGATGAAAAAACATTTTACCTTCTTGAACTCTTTGTGATCTGACATTGCTGTGCGTGCTTGGTTCAAGAGAAAGCATTATGAAATATCTCATCAATGCATTGCATGACTTTACAGGAAGGATTAGTAATTAAGAGTCACAGTATGGCCTAGTTATGATTTTGAGAATAATCTTCCTACTGCTCATTGCCAATGATTTCATAAGTTTCTCTAATAACATGCTGTCATTCAAGACCTGAAGTTTAGATTTCCTTATCTGGCCTCTTTTTTGTCATAGCATATGGTCTGTTTTTGACCCTCGCCCTGTTGGCATTTCTGCTTGACATCTGTTTTTCAGCTTGCTCCTGAGCAGATAAGGATTATGTCAACATCAGGACAGTTAACAACAGTTAACCTGCTCCTCTTCTGAAGTGAACTCAAGCCTGGACTGGGGAAATGTCCAGGTCTGTTCTGTATATTTTTACTGTCCCCAAAGGGCAGTTAGTGTGTAGCATTAAAAACCTCCATATGACCTTTGTGTGTACTGAGAGAACAGAGGTGAACTCTTGTCAGTTCCCCTCTCTTATCTCGGTCTGCCCCATTGCCACCTCTCTGGCTCCAGTGATCGTTTATGACCTCTGCCTCGGCTCTTCGCTCCAGCCTGCACCGTTTCCCACAGTGCATCTTTCCTGCGGCCCCCTTCTCTCTCGCTGTCTGCGTCAGTGGCTCAGGTTCCTCCTGACCTGTCTTCCCAGCCTCCCTGTCCCATAGGCTCAGTTATGTCTCAATTATTCTGAGAATCGCCTCGAACGGTGGAGCCATTTCCAGGTTCCTGGGGTTTTACGCTGAGACACTGCTCTCGTTAATTGGCCGATCCGGTATGCCCTGCGCTAGGGACAGATGTTTCCCTTCAACTCGCATTTGTTTCACTGCTGGCTATTTATTTTCAGACGGAATAGGATGTGGCTGGGGAAATTACCCCTCGTTCTATTTTGGTTTGACCCAGGTTACTGTGGGCTGTCCATGCTGGGCTCTGGCATCAGGATCCATCCAAGTCACTGATGGGGAATTTGGTAGTTTATGTACCGTTTCCCTAAATGGACCGTGTCTGGTATCTTTGCAGTGATCTTTGTTTATCTGCATGGATCATTCTATAATTTTGCGACACATACTTATGTAACTGAATGCCAGCATGGTGTGGCGAGCAGAAATGAAATATAATTTTTGGTTATGAAGGTTAGCCTACATGGAGCATGCAATTGTAAACTGAACTGTAAGGCTCCCCTCTTGATGAACCATGATATGTATCAATTTTCTTCATTGGTTTCTCTTGCCGCCCACTTGTAACTGTGGTAGAATTTTTCTCTTGCATATACTTTCCGCTTGTGCAGTTTTTCTTCTTGAAGCAGTGCCAGCGTAGTAGCCTGCTTTCAGTGCCGAAGAAGTCATTCTGTATTGTCTGGACAACACTCCCAACAAAGAAGTTGAGCAGGATTGTAGAAAAAAAACTACGTCTATACTGATGATATCTTGACGTTAGAAAAAAAAAAATCAACTCTCGTATGGATGCTGATGTGCACCACATGGACAAGCCACACACATCAGCTGGAGCCAGGCCAGCAGCTGCTGGGCTTAGTCAGTCACCAGTCCCAGTCACGGAGATTAAGCCTGTCTCACGCTTTGCCACTCAGCTTTACTGAGCCAAGCAGGTTACTGTGGATGTTGGCCTCAAATGGAGCAACAGCCTGGCTCCATAGACCTACAGTTTTAAAAGCCCCCATGTTTTAAAAGGTCTGACCCTAATTTCAGACCTCTGACCCTGCAATTGCCCACCCTGGCCTGAAACCCCTTCATTATCTCAAATGACCTAGGTGCACATAAAATCCTTTTGAAATGGTTTTTGGTTCTTCCTTACATCATGGTTCTTCCCCCCCATTTCCTCAGTGTGAGGTTCAGGTGGACGGGGAGATGAGCAACTCATCCAACACAGTGACAATAGCAAACATTCTGCTTTCATTTCTGTACTTTTCAGTCTGCTTTCATTTATGTGCTTTTCAGATGTAAAAGACCCAGGGTCGAGGGATAAGTCGTAACACATGTAACTACAAGGATAATATTGTTGATGGCTGTAGAGTGATACAAAGGAGCCTTATTTCAGCATTTCTCTGTGTCCCTGTGACCTGGTGGTTGTGAGCGCGCGGTTGGCTTTGCGTTCCCGGTGGCGCTCGGGGGCCAGCCGAGGCGTGCGGAACCAGTAGCCGGCACCGCTCACTCAGAGCCCTCAGCCCTCCTCTCCAGGGCCAGAGGCGCAGGGCGTTTGTTTTCTCTCCCGCCCTGCTCTCTTCTGTCCCGCTGTACAGGGCCTCTCATTCATGTGGCTTTCAGGCCCTTTCAAGTATAAAGAGTGATTCACAAGGCCTGGACGTTTTCCCGGAGAAAAGGCCTCTGTCGTAATCCCGACACAGGGAAAGTCCTATTGGAGCAAAAGGCTGCCCGGGCCGTCGGTGACTTGCTTGGCAGTTCCGTTCCCCTGGCCAGGTGTGGATCTGCGCTCTGCTGCAACAGAGGTCCATGCTGTCTGCCCGGCTCCTCCACAACCTCTAAAACCATTCAACTCTTTTGGCTGGGCTGTGACATTGACTTGACGTTGGCTTCTGTGGTCAGTCTTCCCTGAATTATTTTGGGCGCATTTTGATAGTGCAGCCAGCAGAGGCTGAAAATCGGAAGTCTGTTTCATGTTGAGACCTGATAAAGCTAATGCACAGGGATTGTTCCTTGTGCTGAGAGGATGACGGAAGGCTTTAGCCACCAGTCTAAAAAAACACGGGTGCACAAATAGAAATCTGTTGAGGAATGGAGATCCAGGTAAAGCTGTTGAAAAGTTACCGTTTTTTTTCGATTAAATGGCTCGAGGTACAATGCCAGTGGAAGCATGAGGCTCCGCTCAGTTTAATCCTCTCTTCAATCAGTGTAATACGTTATGAGTTTCTGCTTACATCCAATTTTAGACGCATGTGGCTGGCCTGGCTTTTGATTCCTCCCAGCTCCTCTTCACTGATTTAGCCTAATTAATTTATCTGAGATTAACTTAAGATAAGTTTCTTCTGCATTCCACTCTAAATGGCTGAAATATAGCATTACAAAACAGCTGCTGGGAAGGAGCTAACCTCACATGGGTCTGCATAGGCTAGTTGCTGAGACTTTACCACGGGCCTTTCTGGACGTATCAGAAAACAGCTTGGTTACGATCCTTGATTTTCTCTGAATGTAGGCTAATTAGCAGAATTGTACTTCTGAAAATCACATCAATTACCCATAACCCTATTTTACTCTGTAGAGAAAATAGTTTGCATGGAAGCTTTGATAGCTGTAAGTGTGAATGGGTAGAGAAAACCCAGCTGGGAACTCGCTGGCATTTTTTGTACATATTCTTTGGCTTGTATTGGAACTTAATTTGTTGGTCAAAGAACAAAAATATTCTTTGTTCAGTCAAGAATACAAGGTGCCATGAAATCCCTCTTGCATTGTTCACCAGCTGCAGTACATTTCAGTCCCTGGAAAATAAATGGTACAGTGGAAGGACAAAGAGCGCAGAATGTTGCCTTTGGTTGTTTTGTTTGCTTACTGTGTGCTCGTGTTTGCTGGGGTCAAGGGGTTTCTGTCCCTCCTCTTAGTGCTCTCCTTACCAGACAGTCCAGCCTGTCTCCAGCACAGTCTCGCACGCACTGCAATTGGAAACCAATAATTTCCTTTGTATTTCCTGAACTCAGACCAAGTAACTGTAAACCTGTCTGTCTTCACATTAGAGGTTTTATAACCTCTAATGCTGTCATACTGTAAAACTGTTGCTGTTAACGAAGAGTGGATGAATGAAACATTTGTTTTGGTAGTTTTCCATTTGGAGTGAGTTCTTTTGCCTTATGACAGAATGGGAAGAAAGATGAGTAACATGTATCCAGATTAATTCATGTGACGTGTTGCCTTTGAACGTGATATCAGATTGGGTTTTACATGTGTAGTGTTATGTGGCTTGGGACTCTCAGCTTTGACACAGAAGGCGTAGACAGGCTCGTAAATGTCCTGGTGCCTTACAGCCTTTGCCTCGTAGTGGCTGACGTCCTTGTATCTGATCCTTGTCACAGTCTGATGCAGCTATGGCATCTCCTGCTTTGACAGTTAAAATCATAACGTCCCGCAAAAACGAAAACCCCCCGTTGGCGGCCCCCGCCCTGGCGGGCCCCCAGGGCACTGGCAGGGTTCACGTGGGCCGGCGTACGTTCGACCACATTCCCTCAACTTCATCTGCACTTCTGTTATATTTACACACTGCGGCCAGGGGCCCGTGCCAAAGCCACGCAGCCCGCTGGCCTCCCAATCCGCAGGCCTGCGCTTTCATGGGGAAAAGGAAAGATTGAAAATACACTGTGTGTAAAAAAAAAAATTAAAAAAAAAGAAGTAAAATCAAGAGGAATGGCGCGGAGATCGCACGCTGACCAGCGTTTCAGTGCTTTTTCCTCGGTCCGTCTCCGGCATGGCGCTTCGCCAGGCTATGAAAAGCTCCCAGCATTGCTGAATCGCAGCTTTCTGAAAGACGGAGGTTATTATTATGTATTTTTCAGTTGAGCTGTTTTCCTCTTCATTTTGCCAGAGCAGAGGCAGGAATCGCTGCACAGACCCAGCCGACAGCCCTGCCTCAGTCTGCTCTTCATACTGATGGATGGAAGTACCTATAGTATGACCGCTGTTCTAAAAGTTACTTGATGCAATGCCAATAATATTATAATCCTAGTAAATTACTGTAAGGTTGTTATTTTTTATGGAGGCTACTCGTTCCCTTGGCTGTCTACGGTACCAAAACCAGATGGTTTTGTGAGGATTTTGCATCTGCAATTCTTGTTTTGTTTACCCCCTAACATAACTGTATAAAGCATGTGATGCTGTAGAAACGCATGGGAGGGAGGGGCAGATGAAGAGGATGTCGCTACAGACGATGTTATTTTGGCCTGTAATGTACTGCATTTAGAGCTGGGCAGTGAGTGCAGGGCATGTTATTCTTCAGTGTTTGATGTTGTGCTTTGTGCCGTGTGATTGTGACTCAGTGTCAGGACGGCTGTGATTGGACGGTCTGGAGGCCTGACCTCTGGCAGTGCTTCACATGGAATAGGGAGGAAGATGAAGGACTCTGCCCATGCAGTGCCTCAGCCTCGTGCTCTGCAGAACAATGGAAGGAAGTGCTGGTTGCCTCAAGTGAAAAAGGGTCTCCGCTCCAGTCCTTGTGCATCTAATCTGAGCACTTCCATTAGTGACATCAGTCAGAAGTCAGAAAGCTCCATCCTTGTACACTTGCCTCATGGCCAAAACCATTATTTTTTTAAAAAGCGAGGCTTCCTGTTGAAAGTGGTTTTCCTTCATGGACTGTCCCATGGGTAGATGTGGTCATACTGACCCTGAAGAGGTGGAGATGGGGAGAGAGAGGGAGAACAAGAGAGAGAGAGAGAACATTCCACCCTGGGATAAACACAAACAATAACAAGTACCAACAATGTGCAGCAAATGAGCTGAAATGATTTTGTCTCTGCCCAGTGAGGCCTGAACGGGTAGAGTTTCAGTGTCTCCAGCTATGCGGTTTGAGAGTATGGTGCCAAAATGGAATTGCTTGACATGGCTGGTGCGTATCTGATGGAAAGATTTAAATGTGAGATTGGTGAACCGTGCGTGGGTGCGAGCATGCATGTGTGCGTGTGAACAGAAGACAGCACAGACTGCACTGCACTCTCTGCCACAGGCTGTGTGGAACTGAAGGCTTTTCCATCACTGAGTGGACTTTTAATTATAGCTTATCTTCCTGATTGTGCGTGCGATGGAAAGGAGAATGAATTTGTCAACGTGTAGGGAATTTTCTGGAAAGCGATGTCCATGTAAGCCCGTGCCCACCCTGGTATGGAAGAGGTTTATGTTGGAGGACCTTCTGAGATTGGGGGGGGGGGAGAGAATCAGTGGGCGAGCTATGTCTGGAATGTTGGATCATGTTGAAACTTGAACTCTGGGAAGGCCCACCGCAGCCAGTCCTGCCGTACTGTTCTTGCAGCAGTTTGTAAAGTGAAGGCCCCACCTGGCACAGGGCCCGTGACCTGCTTGCCACGGCATGTGAAGAAGTGTCTGGCTTTGTGTGGCGGCTTCGTGGGACAGGGGGTTCTCTGATTCGGGGATGTGTGGGCGGGATGGGGTTTGGGAATCACTGTCACAGGGGCTGGAAGTAAGCTGCATTCTTGGGAATACGGTGGCCAGTCATTGCCAGAGTCCATCAGTACCCTCCCCTCTGTCTCTCTTGCTCAATCCTAAGCGCTGTCTTTGTCTTCATGTTAATGGTTTAAAAAAAAAACGTTTAACAAAAACATTTAACGCCCCTGAGCACCCCGCCTGGCTAGTTTGACGACAGAAGTCAGTGTTCCGTTTTTATTGGGAGGAACGCTGTCGCCAAGTCATGGATTGTGGTATGGTTTTGATTTGTACTTGGCCCCTCAAGGCAAAAAAAGCGCCTTTCAGTTTGTGTGCGAGAGCGGTGCTGTGCTCCTGGCTCAACGCTGCACAGTTCATTTGTTTCGCCTGTCTGTAAGGCTGTTTTTTTCTATTACTTTTCTTACTTTGTCACGAGTAATCCACTCACTCTCTGCACTCTGCATTGCTGCATCGCATTCAACTCACGCTGCAGACAAATTCAGTAATGTCCCCTTTGAGAAGGCTGTGAAATATATATGCCTGCGTCTCATGAGAAACCGGCTGTTCAGATATCTGACCTGAAAAATATGAGGTTTCTAGCCCAATCTGAAACCGTTTATTTGCTCTTTCACAACAGATTCAGAAAACAACCCCAGCAAGTGCATTGAAGCAAACAAGAAAATATATATTCTGTCAGTGTCAGAACTATGGGGGATATACATGCGGCCACACATTTTGCTTTAAGAAACAATATAAGAAAAAAGGACACAGAGAGGAGATGGTGTGGAATTACACCGGTGCTCAGATGTAAGTGAGCGGAGCAGATGTTTCGGCAGGAAGTGAATGATGTAAACCATGGAGTCATTAGCCTCCGATGCAGAGTCGCGCACTTCCTCTGATATATTTGGACAGGTGCAGCTCTCCACTTTTACCTGTCAGTGCCGGAGAAAACAACTGCCAGCTCTGCTGTCAACCATTAAATCTTAGCCATGTCACCACTGGGTATGTACTGAAGAAAACTGCAGGGATTTGCCATAACAGCCACTTGCTTCAAAGGAGGCAAGACAGACTCTAGATGGGAGGAAATATGAGCCATGCAAAAGTAAATGTTTCCTTATAACAGAGTCAACTGATGTGTTTCGAATCTTTAGCTTCTGCTAAATACAAAGCCCCGAGTGAGAGTCCTATTAGTGGTGCCTTGTTTTTTTATAACATTTTGGTAATTTGTTTTTAGCATGGAGTACCTGTTGTAACACAGCAGGTTGCCTGTACCTTTCATTATTACAGTCACATAGTCGCCATAGGCCCTTTTCAGTGTTGCTGTAACTCATCAGAATATCACTGGCTTAGGCTACAACATAATTATGTTTCATGCCAAAAATATGGCACTGACAGGCATCATTATAGACTGCTAGCTTTTAGATGATGTGAATATTTGTTATATTATCTGGATTATTAATTCATTTGGGGAAAAAAAGTTAAAAGAGAAGTGGAAATGCAGTCAGTGTCTATATAAATGGAATGGCCACATACAGGAGTTTGTAGGGAGAAAGTTTCTGTTTTCTGATCAAATGGAGACGTTGGCCCCTTTAGCTGATGTGCACTTCCTGTGCCCAGTGTCTGACTGCAGACATGGCAGTTGTCTCTGGGCTCTTCTTGAGATTTCCTCCGTCTGCCCTCCGAATGCTGGAGAACACGTAGTGGAGTGGATAATCTGCCTCTTTATTATTCCAGGCCTGGGCTAAATGGGATTCTGTTCTGCTCAGTGGAGTTAGCGGGGAAGCGGGGGATGGGCTATGCAGGGCGAGAGAGGCCGTAAACTGGGATGTAGGGAGGATTACGTCTTAGAGTTTGAATAGGTCCTGAATTCCAGTGGTGTCCATCCGGCAACACTGTTTTTAGTTTCAGTGTCTTTTTTTCTCTGCATATTATACCTCCCTAGTTGCCCAGATGGGATGAATGGAAACCTTGGTTATACTGTATATGCTCATGATTTTCTTGTCTGGAAGTTATAGCACCTTTCACACTTCATCAGACGTTATGACTCCTCGCTGCATAATCATTGGATTCAGAGCTTTCATATGGCACAATTAGCACTTGGACACTGCACAATTTTCTCCATATGTTCCCATTGAAAAAAGACTGTTAATACCCCTGAAGGACCATCATCACATTTTTCTTGTCCATTTATTGTTTTACAAGCATAACTTTTGCATTACCAGCTTTAATAGTCAAGAGGTCTTTATAACTAATAGGCTGATCTGTTATTTCTTAACAGAAACTGAATTGTTAGTAGCTGATAATTAAATACACATTTCACATAGCCTAGTTTTTCACCCATATTTTTCAGTGCTTTTGATCATTCCTTGTAAACATGCGGAGACCGAGTTTTATTACAGCAGCCATTTCGTATGCGTGTCATTTATTCTTCAGCTACCCATGCTGTGAAATGAGAAATGGGGGAGGGAAAACGGTCACAGCACGTGCCTTCTTTCTGTTCTTCTGTGCCTCGACGAGAAACGGGCTTATTTATCTCCATCTTTAAATCTGATTAGTTTATCGTCCTTATGGCACCAAGAGGCACATAAGTGACTATTTCTCTGGTTTGTATAGAATTTTTAAAGACTTGGATATTATAAAATTCTATGTTGTCTGCAAATGTTCTTTGCACTGTAGTATGGGAGCCTGGGTGGTAGATTCACGGCTACTTCTGTTGTAGAGACATGGCTAATTACATTGTTGTTGGTAGGCTATAGAATTACATCTGAAAATGAACAGACTGAGCAACAGAGCTATGAGCTGCATTCACATTATGAGTCTATAGCCCTGCCAGAACCCAGTTAGATCTGGCTGAATAGACTGACTCACTTACTTTTTCATTGTAGTACTAGAGCTGGGTCATGTGGCCTGACACTCATATTCAGTGAAGGAAAGACACTGCTGCAGACACCTTAGCAGAAGAACAAAAACATTGGGCACTTCAAGTTCTTGTGTTGCTGGCTAGCTACCGTAGCTAGTGTAAGTAGCTAGTATAAGGACAGCCATTGATTTGTAGCTCTAATTTATTAGCTAGGTGCAAATTATAAATCTACATCTACCCGGTCTGTAAGTGTAAAGTAAATATTGCTTGAGATCAAGGGTACATGTTTCTAACTATTCTTCATAGAATAGTGTCATATTTTTGCTTGTTCACCCAAAACAGATTACAAGGTCAGGGTTGGTGCTCATTCATTTTAATGTAAAATGTAGTGGTAACACTATAATTGTACCTGGGCCTAGTTTTGGCAAAGTGGAGCAATAGTGGTTTATCCTTCCAGTATTGCACTCTACCTGTGTGCCTATGGTGCATGGCATGACACAAGGCCTGACTGGCTTCACAGCTCTGCAGGTGATATTTGTGAAAAGCTTGTGACATCATGTTTAATTTGCATGGGTAATTTGCAGTTATGATCACAGTTATAATATGTAGGGTCAGAGGGTACAAGCTGACAGCAGAGGTGGCTGAGGGCCATCAAAGAAGGTTTATGGACTTACATCTGATAATCGTGTAGCATGCTTAGGGAGCTGCGGCTTTTAATGACCGTCTTCTATTTTCTATTCCATAAATCTTACTGTAAAAAAGCCACAGCAAGCCGGGGGAGGAAAGACCTAAAACAAGATATGAGAAACACTCCAGACTTTGCCGTTGGAAAATGGGTGAGAATAAACAGGCCGCCTGGTTGGAGGAAGCGCTGGGGAAAAATAATGAGTGCAGAAGGATAGAAAATCATTATTTTTACAGAAAGTTTTCCTTCCATTCAACATGACTCCTGTTTTCCCTCTCTGGATTTCATAACGTGTAGAATTGCTGTAGTCCCCTCTTTTAGGAAAAGGTTTAGGAAACTGAGCCTTGGAAAGAGGTGAGAGGTTAGGAAGGTTATGAGAAGAACAGAAGTGCCGTTATCTTCGCTGTGCAGTCGAGGCTGAGGGCTGTGTTGGAGGGGACTGATTGCGGGCATTGTCCGGTGCGTTGGACGCCAGCTATTTCAGGCGTTTGCAGATTTTTGGGCATTTGTCAGTATATATGTGGGGAGGCAGCTGAGGCAGTTGGAGTGAGAAGTTAGACAGGAGAAGGGTGCCGGAGCCGCTGTGAAGTCACGGAGAGGCCCTGGCCCTGTGGTTGAGCTGCTTGGTGGATGTCTGAAGCGGGGGGGAGAGCAGCGACTGCCCGGTGAAAGAGAGGGGATGGGGCAGGTGGCACTGTGCGTGCGGCCCGGTGAGTGCTCACAGTGATGGTGACGGGTTTACACTCAGCTTCTCACCATGCATTAACATTGAGACTTCAGGAACAGGAAAATCACAAGTTGGAACAGCCTGCTTTTAATGTTGAAATTGTCAAGTAAAACTATTCTGGAGAGTTTAGGTGACTGTTTTATTGTATTTTCCGGCAGCGATTTCAACACACCCTTAATTATATGAGTTTGAACTTCTTTAAGAATATTTGTCGAAACCAAACCACTACCCTTTGAGCTTGTCTAGGCAGAAGGAATTTTCTGAGCGTTTTATGTAATTCATCTTTCCAATCTGTGTTTGTCCTGGCCAGGGCATTGTTCTGGAAAGGGAAGCCAATGTGTCACCACAGCCGCGCAAACAGCTCTGGAAATGGGAATGCCGGATTGCCTCATTGTGTGAAGTCCCATGATTAATTAAGCTTGAGATAAGATGCACTTTGGGCAGGATTGTAGCGCCTGATGAGTAATGAGTGAGTCTAATACCAGAGCTGTATCGTTTGTGTTTATTCATTGTTGCTGATTGCCAAAGGAGTGTAAACTGACTCTATATTATCTTCTAAAATGCTGCGTGCCACAGTGATTGAATGCGTGGGGACCCTGTTTTTTCCCCTGGGGGAGGAGAGTATGGCAGTACTTGTGAAAGCTCTAGCCCCTACCAGGCGGTCTCATTGAACCCAGCCAAAGTTTGTTCAGCGAAAATGAATATGCTTGGCATAAAAGTGTCCAAATGACTTACTAGAACTCATGCTAGTGGTGTGGTAGGGTAGTAAGCTGTGGAGATCAGTCACTGGCTGAACAGATTTATTGATAGGCTGGTTTACTGCTTCTGCTTGTCTGAAGTTGTTCCTGTGTAGCGCTGCAGAGCAGACCTCCCATTGCTCCAGGCAGTATGTGGGTACAGTAGTATGAGCAGAACGTCTAGGTGACTGAGGGGTGTGTCATTCCTCTGATCTGCTGCACTTCAGTAAGCTCTTTTTAAAGCATTTTTAATCTGCTCCTCCTTAAGTGAAAAATCTGATGGCTGAGCCTAAATGTTTCTCAATCCGAACCTGAAATTGAAGTCTGTTCTGACCGGAACCTGCCATTTCTTTCATCCCTCTATTGGTTATCATGTAATTGCAGCTGGTTTGTTATTTGTAGCAGTCTTTTGATGTCCTTTTAAAAAGGCTTGCAACTCTGAGGCAGGGAATGTTTGGTACAAATCACTTCTCAGTGACTTCATTCAGTTTATCTTCAAAGGGGCAACAAGGTTGCGCAGTGCTCCTTGTGGGAAATTGAAAACCAAAATCTGGTGTAGCACACTACATCAAAGTGCGTATTCATTGTACAGAGAGGAAGTGCTTTGTTTGCTTAATGCTTTCAGCTGAAGGACACTTTTAAATTGTCATGTCTTATTTCATATTTCATAAGGGTGCGTATGAATGGTTCTCCCAGGTCTATACTATGCTGGGTCCTTTGGACAGTCTTCTGGCTTCAGTAACCTTTGACAGGAGCAAGTAATGGCGTAAAGAGATTGAAACTGACGATTTTACCTTTGAACAGCTTGAAAAACATACAAATAGTCCAAAGAGAAGACTGCAGGACAGTGCAAAATATCTTAGAAAAATCTTTTTTAACGGACTTCATTGTTGAAAATGGCCAAGAACAGGGTCTGCACCCGCTCTCATTTTGTGAGGCCGTGCAGCGCTCATGGCCGACTGCGCGGCGGCCACATGAAAGGCTCGTGTCCGGCGAGCGCATAGCGAGGCAGGCGAGCCGATCCGGGCTGCGAGCCGCTCTATCAGCCTGATGACACGGCCCTGTCAGAAACGGGATGGAGTGCCTTCCACTGCTGACTATCACAACACAATGAGATTATTCAGCACGCCCCCGCCGCAGCTCAGATTAAGTTTCGGTTCGGGGGAGCGGGTGGAAATGTACTCCCAGTCACATCACGTGCTGCGGAGGGGTGGGAGGGAGCAGCCGGGGCTGTGTGGAGAGCCGCTGAGATCGCCGATCAGGTCTGAGGAAGGCGAGGAAGTCTGTCCCTCTGTAAGCTGATATTTCACAGGAGTGCTGTGTGGAGACCCTGCAGGGCCCAGCGACAATATTGTCTTTAATTAAAGCCATGGGGCTCTGATGGATTGGGTCCGTAATTGCAGGAGAACAATGGCAAATGTTGCCCACTCCAAATGCCTCCCCCGTTTGCGCCCCAGTCAACCCTTTAATGTCCTCTGACCTGGCTGGGAAGGTTGACCCCAGGTCAAGGGGTTAATGAACTGCCCTCTGATTCAGGGAGCGAAGATTTATGGCTGAGAGGGGGGCCGTCTCAGTGTCTCTGTGGTTGGATGCTAGTGCCGGGTGGGAGGGAGACCAGACAACCACAAGGCTTGTGGGAAAACCAAACTTTCATCTAGCCACAGGACTGTTTGTCCTGGTCTGGAAAAACACTGACCCTTGTACTACCTTCGCAAATCAACAAGACGTTCAGTTAAATCATTTCATCGGGGCTGTTGGTGTTTAATTTCTGCCAAAACTCTTCAGAGTTGAAATCATATCTTGGTTTGAAAGGCCCGTTTCAAAGCCTTGGAGTTTTTACTACTGCTCTTTAGTTGGGGTATGTTTAATGCACTCTCTAGTATTCCCTCTCACATTTCTACAGCTGCCTTCCTAATGGGAAGCTATTCATACACATCCCAACCAGGAGCCTTCCCTGTGACTTCCAGCAGTATGACAAACATGGACTCTTGAATGGACTCTTAAACTTCAAAACAAGTTATCAACCACACTGTGACAAAATTGTAGTTGCAAAGATTGTCCGAGTACACATGCACATTTTATTGTTCCAATTGTGTTGTGGTTGTGCATAACAGTGAGAGGAGATGAGGGCTTAATTGCTGAGTGACTTGTTTTCTGTGCAGTCATTGTGCGGAACACTAAACCTGGTATTCATGCCACTCTGAATGGTCTTAAAGGGACAATTTGTTAGAATTTACCTTAATCAGAGACGAGAGTCTAAAAAGACAGGACAGCTGAGGATCCCTCCTCTTTGTAAATATGAAAGAGTTGTTATTCAAGGGCATTGCTCCTAATTTGGTTTGCATCGCAAACATACACGGTTGTCAGAGCTGTTGGTATGGGCCTGGGATGAGGGTAATTAAGTTTTTTCTTCCCCTCTTCTGCAGGGGGGAAGGGTGAAGGGGTCTGGCTGTCTTAACCTTTTGAGAGCTTGCACACCCAGGACACATTCTTCAGAATGAAATAGAATGAACAGCCTGTTGCGACAGATTGTAAACACCACTCTGTCTCTGGCCTGTGACACAGAGGAGCCGGGGTTGCCTGGCACCATCGTAGCTCTATGGGACGCGTCCAGGTTACCTGAGAGAGACATGTTTACCCTAATGGACATTGTTATTTTTCTCTGCATTTAAGAAAAAAAGTAATTGTTTCAGGTTTCTGACAGACTTCACTTGATTGCAGGAGAACTGTTTCCCAGAGAGTGGGCCATCCATACTTCTCACTGACTGTAATAATTGGTTCATTTCTGCTGTTGGAAGAAGAGTCTCTTTGGTCCTTATAGGACAGTTCCTCTACCTGACAAAGGTTTGCTCTCATGAATCTGTGGAAAATATCAGACCCTAACTGTTTATCTTGTCCTGTGTCTTTTCAGAGTTACTGGGCTCAACGAAGAGACTGAATGTCAACTATCAAGATTCAGATGGGTGAGTGACTGCCAGTGCCTCATATAAGGCTTGTGAAGATGAGTATATGTCTTTGGCCTCCCACTGTATTGCTTATTGACAATCATTTCATGTCCATATTCTATTTCTTTCATATCCATAATGCTCCTTTGGTGCTGGATGGCTATATCCAGGGCTCTGGATAGCCTTTTTTTGTTGGACAGGTTTGTAGGTTCTTACTTGCAGATGAAGGCAGTGCTTGGAGGGGTCCTTGGCTTGGCTGATGTAGGTACGCCGTGGCCCCTGCCCTGCTGTTCCTGTCCTCTCCGGCGCTCTTATGTCCTGCCGTGCGCAGCGCAGCGCAGAGCTGACGGTGCGGTCGCATGCCTGCAGAGAGTTACACCAACGGCTCCTTTTCCTGCTGTGAAAATGCAGTGTGCCACCCGTCTTTCTATACCATGAGAAATGAAGGCAAAGCCTCCCCCAGCATTCCGGAGGGAAGCAGACCTGTGCCCACCACTCTTCCTACTGGTGGTTTTACCTCTCGCTTGACTTTATTTACTGTGGAGCGGAACATACATTTTGAGGAATAAAAGATTAATCAAACAGAAATTTTTTCAGTACCAAATTGGATATGTGCTGTAGGTACACACACACAGGGACACACAGATGTGCACGCATGCATGCATGCACTCACACCACACATATATGCACACCCAGATTGGAGCAGCATCAGCCTTCTCATTCACTCTGCAGTTGTTAAACCCGACTGACATATTTCTTGTCATTTTATTCTCTTTGTAGAAGCACAGCATTTCAGTATGTGCTGGGATTGTTTGCTGTGGAGCTGAGGGGATTTGGCTAAGAGAATGCCCTGGTAAATAGATCACCATGAGCTTGCTGTTAATTATGTCTGCAGGCGAAACGGAAGTGCCATTGCAGAAAGTACCGGTTTGTGTTTTCACTCCATAGTCCCAGTGGCATTACTGCAAACCTCGCCGCTATCACATCCGATGGTGCAAGTGAGGACTTCTTTTCTCTTTAACAAATCAGTAGTATCTCTTTTCTTTTGGAGTTGTTATGCTTTTCCTCTTGTATTATGTTGAGAGATGTATACGGCTCCGGTCTCAAACATGTCCTAAGCGTTCTCAGAAAACTTTTCAAAACTCATATCACGTTTCATCTGGCTTTCTTTTCGTAGCTTTCTTGGTTGAGTGCATTTTACAGTGGATACCAAATTTCTTTTGCATATCTTTAAAAAAATCATCTATTTTATATTCTTTAATGAGATGTGAGCCCTTCAGGACAAAAAACTGAAGGCATTCATTAACCGAGACAAATAGTCAGGTAAGGATCAAAGCTTTGAAGCAGACTGAAGCCTGCTCAGTGAAAGAACTTTGGGTTTTATACATCAAACACAGATGTTTTGACTGAATGAAACGATTGTTTTTGTTGTGTTTACATGTATTGTGTCTGTGAACAGAAGTAAAGTTCAACACTGGGTCAGGAGGGGCGGACCAGAACTGATCAGATACGAGTGTCTACAAAGCAGTCAAAAACTTACCCTGGGGACTGCAGCACAATCGGGGTGTTTTGGCTCACCAAGGAAATAAAAGAATGGAAAAAGCTGAAAGCGCAGCTCGATGCTGTTTGGCCTGGGCATTAGCATGTTTGGCTGCTAATTTGTGCTTTCATGTACAGTGCATGGTGCCTTCAACGGCTTCCTCAGGGAGATGAAGTCGCAGGGAAGGGAAGGGCTTTTATTATTCATCGCTGCTGCTGGCACTGGAACCACACTGCTCTCCCCTTTACCAAGAAAGCAGTACCACACACACGCCCACACACACGTACACACAAGCACACACACGCATACACGCACACGCACACACACACACACACACACAAAAACATTCGCACGCATTAATTATGCTAATAAATGCATGCCCACACACAGAAACACACCCATAATAATAAAGGCGAACTCACAGATTAACACACACACAAACACACACACATGCATAAATGCACTCATACGTGTGAATAAATGCATACACACACACACCAATAAAACCACATGTATACCCATGTACAGGCTCAAACAATCCATGCACATGCTTATATAAGACCCTGCTAGGGAACTCAGTGGGATGTATGTTATTATATTGGCTTTCGGGTGTTCACACAGATGAAGTAGTCTACAGACAATTGAAAACATGGACAAAATAGATTTGTGCTCGGACAACTAGAAGCAGGGGCTCCCCTGAAAGATTCATCATACAATTTTGTGAAGCCACAACCCTCGCTCTGCTGAGAATTACAAAAAAAAAAAAAAAAAACTTATGAAAAACAAATCTTCCACAAGAAAGTCAGTCAACGCAAGCACAGCTGATAGAATGATGAAAGAGTGTCAGGTGTAATTAGACAAAATTACCTAAATGCTCGAATGGACTCGAATGGTCTGGTGACTGGGAATCCCTGTCATGTCTGTGTCATGCTCCTCAAACCATTGGGAGACTAGTCATGCTCAGTGTATGGAGGCATTGTCATCTTGAAAGACAATCCTCTCTGCAGGAAAGACATGCTCTAACATTGACTGAGTCATTTGGTACCCTCAAGTAACAATTGACACCAGCCTTGATTTCTAAGGGTGTAAGTGAACCCGGTCCGAACCGTGCCCATACCAGTACAGACGTAACCCAAACCTGTCTCTGTTATCTTTCTCTTTTTTGTTCACTGTCCATCTGACTGCTTGAATGAGCCTAGACACTGTGCTGTACTTAAGCTGCGTGTTGATTTATGTCACTATTGGATGAAGCATTACTCACCTGTACATTGGGGTACATGCGAGGGAGGGTGACTGTGCTGGTAAATATGCACAGTGGTGAAATGATTCTGTGGAACGCTGTTAGCTTCAGGTGAGAACATGCAGGCAGGGAGTGTCGGAGCGTATGCCGGGGGAAAGAGCACGTTGATTCATCAGTGATGAAGCGTGTATCAGGCAGGAGCTGCCCAGGTCTGCATCGCCGCAGAGCTTTGTGAGGCGTGCCACTCACCTGTCAGGCCTCATCACTGTCAGAGGGGCCTTCTGCCCACTTCTGTGCGGTAGTGTGGGTGGTGTCTGTGTCTGTGTCTGTGTCTGTGTGTGTGTGTGTGTGTGTGTGTGTTACATTACAATACATTACAGGCATTTAGCAGACACTCTTATCCAGAGGGACTTACACAACAGTATCACGTAGTGTCTACATTGCATCCATTTATACAGCTGGATATATACTGAAGCAATGCAGGTTAAGTTCCTTAATCAACAGTACAATGGCAGTGTCCTATTCGGGAATCAAACCTGCAAGCTTTAGGTTACAAGCCCTGTTCCTTACCCATTTTACTACACTTTTTGGTGTGTGTGTGTGTGTGTGAGCGCGCGCTTGTGTCTGTAAATGTATTGCCTTTTTACAGTTCTCCTCCAGCGTCTAGTTGAGCACTTCCCTGACACTGATGTCCTCACCGTCCCCTGCCTTGCTGAACGCTCCTCTGAGAGTGGGGCTGCAGAGTCCCCCCATCGCAGTGTCACTTCCCACATCCCTTTGAGGTCCCCGCCGGGCTTGTTTAGAAACGTTTTCAGCGTCATTTCACTGGAACGGCATTTTGGTCCCAGCGGACCACCGAAAAGAACGTCATACTTGTTTGGATGGGTGCGGGGGTACGTTTCCATGGAAAAGGGCGCTGGAATGGCCGGGCGTGAATGGAGACCTCAGTGCGTGGGAGATGGGACAGAGCCCTGCCCATTGTGCAGGGTCCACAGAGGGCCCCTCTGTGCCGCCTTCATCAAAACATCCCCGGCATCTCAAGAGAAGGACTGGGACTCAGAGGTTGATTAAACCCTGACGTTAATCAGCGATCTGAACACGAGGCGGGTTTTCTTTTCTGGAAATCACCCCCGGGCGATGCATACCACACACTCTGGGCACAAACACTGTCCACTGTGCCATCGGGAAGGAAGCTGTTATTAGCAATGACACTGATTTACCGCAGGAGTGCCTTGTAACCAAATATTCTACAGAGATGCTTATGAAGTAAATCTGTTTTTCATGGCTAAAGCTGACAGGTATAACAGATTTACAAGCGCTCTCAGTAATATTTTTCTTTTTAAACAACATCTTTACAGCGGTTGGGCATACAACCAAAGAACGATTTATGTGCGTCACAGTTGCATCAGTGTTTCAAAGGTCAATATTTCAGCTTTGTTTGCTCTGTTGTGATAAAAATACCGGCATGCCGGCTTGCCACCAAAGCCATTATTTGCATCTACAGATGCTTTTCTCAGGAACAGGAAGCTAAGGCCAATTGAATATATTCACTCCGGAGAGTGTGAGGGGGGTCGCTTGCAGTCCTCCTGGCTAGAATGAACATGTTGTTCTTGTGTAAAGCCGTCATGTTTTTCCGCATGAAGCCGTCAACAGCACAAGCCAAATTTATCTGCCCTCTCCTGTTGTTTTTTTATTGTCCCGAGAAAGAGCTCCTCCCAGGCAGTGAACACAAAAGATCAAAACCATGTGTTTGGAGCGTTTATGAAACTGCGACAAAGGCCGATTGCACACATCAAACGTGCCGCGCTGGCTGTGCTAAATTTCACTTGGGAGCAGTGGGACCCTGTTTGTGTTCCTGTAGAGTTTCCTACCTGTGTCTGTATGGAGACATTGATATTCTGAGGTCATTTCAGCCCTGGTTAGATCCACTGTTGCTTCTTGTCTTTACAGATGCTCTCTCCTTTGTTCTTTTGTGTTCAACTTTTTCTATTCAAGATATGTTTGAAGCAACAGTGTGTGGTTCTTTCCATTTGCTCTGTGTATTTTTCCTCTGTGCATTGAAACCCATCAGAGCAGTGTTAATGACTTCATTACAGAGCTGAAGAGGTATTTTGCCAGGATTGAACAGGTCAGGTGATGGCATGCTCCTTGGGGGGAGTGGCCTGTCTAAAGCTGATCTTAGATTAAGGTGTGGGATGAAGTCATCCCTGTTCTGTTACAGTACGTGTTTGTTGGGGAGAAAAAGCACTCTGATGTGTGCTTGCGGGAGATGGGAGATGTGAGTGGCAGGCGGTGAGGGAGGAGCGTTCGGAGGGGTTCTGTACAATGGGGCAGGAATGCTTTGTCTCCCAGGTGCGCGGTGCCTGTCACTCTTCCCTCTTGCCTTCCCGCTGGAGTGTGCTGATGGCCGCGGGGAGCGGAGAGGGGGAATGGGGGGGTGGGGTTGGGGGTTTGAGTAGAGAGAGGCTGCCCCTCGGCCCTCACGCTGGGACGTGTAGCGGTTGGGCGGGGCAGTTTGTGGTGCCCCTCGAGAGCCCGACCCCGCGGAGACGGAACACTGAGCTCTTTCATGGGCCCACGACGCACGGGTCCCGCCTCGCCAAAGCCGGGGCAGGACAGAGGGCAGCTGTGTCGCCTGAGCCCCTCACCTCCCCGCTTACGCTCCCCCGTCCCACAGCCGACGCCCCACTGGCTCTTCTCCTCGGCGAATGCGCCAGGTATGGAGTCTCTAAGGCTGCGTGTGGGATCTGGCTTCCTTTACCTGATCTCTACTGCAGGGCAGCCCTGCTCATAGTCAGGGGCCCTCAGCCAACATGGCATCACCACCCAGTCGAAAGGTTCACTTCCTCTCTGCTCTGTCCCCTAAAAACAACCCAAATTGTGTGTGTGTGTACGTACGTGTGTGTGTGTTTGTGTGCGTGTTTTTGACGGTGTATCTCACCATCCTCTGCATGTGTGTGCATGCACTGGGGCTCTTGCCCTGCAATGTGATATGTGTGTTGAGAGTCTGTGGAAGGGCAGAGGGAGGTGAGCAAACAGTCAGCAGTCACCCTGAGTCAACAGTCACTCAGCACGGTGCGTGTGAGGGCTTGTGAGCGAGGGAGGGAGAGAGAGCGAGCGAACGTGGAGGCAGTGCAGCGGAGCTGTCAGCCGTGCCTGCCTCTGACTGAGGTGCAGAGAGCAGGAATAGTACTTTTAATTCACACAAATCATTATTCTCTGTGTATGAGAGAGAGAGACTGTAGTCTCTGGATGAACGGTTGGATGTGCTGTATTCTGACTCTTACTGGTGCTGACGATATGTGTGGCTGTTTACCCATGGCTTAAGCCCGAGCACATAAAAGCCTTTCCTGCCCTTTCCTTGTGTCCTTTTTTTTCTCCTCCTCCGTGTGTGAGAGGCGCGTTTGAAAACTTCCGCCAGCTGCCTGACACGTCGTCACGGCGCCGCAGGTGTTTTTCCGGCGAGCGTGGTCACGGCTGCTTTGATCTGAGGCGGCAGGGAAGAAGGTGAAGCCTCCTGGGTGTGCTGCACGCTGCTTTCCTGTGGCCCGCCAGTTACAGCGTAGCAGTGCAGCGCCCACTAGCTCAGCGCGTTGACTCGCACGCCTCATCCCCCCCCCCCCCCCTCCCAGCTCCATGAAATCCTGCAGCCTTAAGTGCTTCATACAGTTACACAACTGCCAACTGAACCTCGTCAGACAAGAGAGTCGCGTCTCAGCTGACATGCTGCCAAAGGATGGGAAGCCTTGCCGTAGTGCACTTTCTATTCCAGATTATTTTTATCAGCGAGGCGGAGGACTTGCTCTGGGATTAGAGCTCGGTCGTTAGCTGCGCTCTCTCAGGCTTCGCACGCCCGTGTACGCTGCAGTGGAAGAGGAAGTCTCCCTAAGCTCCTAGACGCCGAGCAGAAATGAGAATGTAATCGACTCGCTCCAGAGCGCATTTCTGTGCCGCCGCGCGGGCGGACGTCAGAAAGTTTGCTGTCCCTCAGACTGCAGGCGAAGAGCAGACCTCACCTGAACCCTGCCTCCTGAGGCTGGAGGAACACCGCGTGCTGAACGCACTCACACCTCTCCCACCTCCCGAGCCCTGGCCTGCACCACACCCCCGCAGAAACGCCACCAGCTTAAGTCAGACCACTCACTGTAAACATTTGCGCTGATTTGTTTCTTTCGTTTCCCCATCTTGTCATTTATTTGTTGCGCGCGTCGTTCTGATTGACAGGTACCGCCCCTGCTGACGCGGAGGGAGCGGTGTTTTTGGGCTAGTGGCCCGTGTTCAGGCCGAGCTGTGGGAGGCTTGCTGTGGAGATTTATGTGCTGAGCCTCTTTATGCGCGCGAGCGAGGCAGGGCTGTAACTCAGCGGCCTTGTTGAGTCGGGCAGTCTGCTGAGAGACCTCTTTGGGGCGTTCTTCCCTTTGGTTGAGCAAATTCCGCCCCGCAATTTATGCTTTTTAATTTGGCCCTCGGCAGACCTTCTGTGTCTCCCGACGTGACTAAATAAACAGCACGTGACCCGGGGGGGGCGGGGGTCCTCCTGCCCGCTGCTGACCGGGGCCGCTCCCCTGCCGTTAGCCCTTTAGCTCGCCGCGCCTCGCGGGTCCCAGGTAATCAGCGGCGTTCTGTATGGAACACAGCTCCCCACGGCTGACCCACAAAACGCGCGTTTAAAAGCGCATTTAAAAATCGCAGGGCTTTTTTCATTCCGTGGATTCCCCCAGGTACCACTAGCTCAGACACTGCGCTGAATTCATGACCACCTCTGCAGAAATCAATAACGCTTCAGACTCCAATCTCCATGTACTTATCTTATGTAGCTCATATAATGTTCAATAAATGTGTGCTATTTTAAAAAAACTTCCCATGGTGTTGTCCTGTTTACGCCGGGTCTGGTGTAGATGCAGCATGTGAATACCACAGCTCACCACGCCACGCCGCTGCAGCGTACTCTCTGAGGCACTTCCCCCTCTGCTGAATGTGTTCCTGGGGGAAACCCTGCATTCCCATCACTGTCACAGTTAGTTTCTGGTTGAGCCATCTGCAGTGAGCTGGTAAATGGGCCATATTTCCCGCTCTGGAGGTAAACCCGGCTGGTCGTGTTGCTGTTGGCTCTGGAGACTCAGTCCCTCACTCCTCTCTCCTCCTCTTCCTCAGGTTTTCAGCACTGCACCACGCCGCGCTCACGGGCACCACGGACCTCATCTCTCTGCTGCTGGAGGCCCAGGCCACCGTGGACATCAAGGACAGCAACGGTGAGAGACGGTTGGCCGGCCTCCCGGCACGGCACGAGCCCCCGCCCCCCCTTTAGCGGCAAAATGGTTCAGAGTTGATTCCTCCACCTTGTGTCGCGCGCGCTTTTTGACTGCTCCATGGCGATGTTGATGACTTCACCCGGGCTGGCTGAGAGATGAGAGGTGTGCGCGGGTGCCACAGGCTAGAAAGGAGCCTGTCGGACGGGGAATGTGCTTCCACATTTGCCTCCTGTTTGCACCATGCAAAAAGGATCATTGCACAGTTGCACTGAGGCCTCAAAGCCTTAGTGCAGAAGTGTAGGCAGAACCAATGCTACCAGAGACTGCAGTTTTACTTACGGCTTACACATTTTTGCATCTGCTTGCATTACTTTAAGGAGGGAATGTTTTTCGCCAGCGCAGGCTTGTGATCACACCGAGCAGATTGCCAGTCATTACGCTAAACCCCGCGTTCACACTGGTGTTTATAGGAGGCTTTGGGCCAGAGCTGCTGATGTACGCTCGCTTTAGGTAAATGTTTTCCTGTTCGGGGTGAAAATCCACCTGGCCCAGCACAAACAGCGCCGCAGGAGTGTTGAGTGTGCTGGCAGAGCTGAGTCTGCCTGCTGGTGACGGTGCTCTGTGCTGCCCCCTGCAGGAATGCGCCCGCTGCACTACGCAGCCTGGCAGGGCAAAGCCGACTCGGTGCTGATGCTGCTGCGCGCCGGGGCGTCCGTCAACGGCTGCTCACACGACGGACAGATCCCCCTGCACCTGGCCGCGCAGTACGGGCACTACGATGTGGTGAGGACACACCGCCCACCTGCCTGTCCTACATGAAACACACACACAACACGCACACGCACACGCACACATACGCACACACACACAACACACGCACACACATACGCACACACACACACACACACACACACACACACACGGACGCACAAACACGCACACACCAATTTGGCCGCTGATGTGGTGAGTGCACGCCATTGGTCTGACTCTCCCACCTGACACACACACTGTAGCCCGCTAGCTTCCCTGTAAGGTCCTCTCTGAACATGTGTTCCATGCTTATAGGACTCTTATGCTTATAGTGCTGTACACATGTGCCCTGCCTGCCCTTCCCACGCTGGCTGGTCTGTTCTCTGAGTCCCCCGATCCGGCGGGATTGATTGGAAACAGCCGTGTGGAGAGGCGGCGGTTGAGCCGGCCGCGCTGTCAGCCGTTCGTTCCGCCCTGGGAACCCGGCTGTGGGAAGCATGCCGCTCCTCCGCTCCTCCGCTCCTCACATGTTCCAGGGTCACGCTCATCAGCGTCCTGCCCGATGTCTGCTGTCTGCTCACCCATAGTTCCTTAACACACATTTTTACCGGATTTCACTTTGTGTTAATCCCTAATGGAGACCGGGCTGCTTCACAGAAGGTGGACTGGAGGCTAGTGCAGCAGTGGGAGGCTGCTTCACAGAAGGTGGATTGGGGGCTAGTGCAGCAGTGGGACTGAGTAACTCCACTTGGCTTTACGCCGTTGTGGATGAAAGTTGGGCTGTAGCTCTCCGTTATGGCCCTGGATGGAGGAGGACTTACGTTGGGCTGCTGACGGATCGCTGTGGATAGAAGAACCGCAGGTTCCACAGGCCCTCATTTGCAGCTGTAAATCTTACGCCGTCGTGCTGAAACTCTTGAAAGATTGTGACAGTAGCCCCGCCAGCACTGCCCTGACCGAATTATTAGACCTCTGAATAATGCGCTCTGCCTGAGCCCGACGCTGCTGAACATCCAGACCTTGTTTATGAAAGCCCAGCTGTGCTGGCCTGTGCACTGCATACACATCTCACAAGAGTCTGCACAAACAGGTCTGTTGCTCAGAGGAGATCACAGTGGCAGAGGGCAAAAGAAACCATCCAGCAAACCCAAACCGCATTTATTTAAGAAGTGAGGAGGGTGCTGCTCAAGGCTGGGGAACTCTGGGAGGAAAACAGCACTGTGGCAGCAACATCTAGTCTGCTGATAATGATAATGATGGAGACGCAGGATTACCACACGGGCACCACAGGGATATGCCCGTCTCCCAGACCTGGCCAGCGCAGCCCGGGTTTGGGTTGGAGTCCTGTTTTCAGACGCACGTGGGGATTAGGATGCGATCTGTTGGGGTGAAGAAGGCTTTGGTCTGAACTCCGTAAATCCCCATCGCCCCGCTGTCAGACGCACGCACGCACATGCGTTTGCGGTCCTGGCTGTGCTCTCGCTGCCTCGCTCCTCCAGAATCCCTGTGGGAGCGCAGGGCGCTTGAAGTGCGTGCAGTTGGACAGGGCAGGAGTGGGGGGGTTGAGGGGGGTTTGGGGCGCTCCAGTGAGGGAGATTAGGGGCTTGGCCACGCTCAGACCTGCTGGCTTTGCACCGGCAGCCAGATGTTTAGAATGACACGGCCCCCGCGCTGTTCTATCCTGTAATTGCAGGGTCTCAGCCCGGGAGCGAGGGGGGTTTGGGAACGGCAGTTTCAGTGCCCTGCAGACAGAAAGACTGCAGGCCTAAGATCCCGTGCTGTGCGCTCCAGGTGACAGACACCTGCGTGTGGATTAGGCTCCTTTGTGAGCCGTGACTGGAATACCAGGCCGTTTGTTTCCCAACAATGTGCTGAATACTCTCAGTCAGACTGGAGAATTTAAACTTGTTTTAGGGATTTGGCTGAACAATGCAGGGATATTTGGACTGCTTGGAGTTCCCAGCATGTGGAGTATTCCTCTGCACTGCAATCCTGCTCTGTTCTCACATGTACGCTTCATCACATAATGACACACAGCTGCTGCCTAATTCTCCATATTCTTTAACTTATTTTACACATGGTACTCCGTAACGCCCCCCACTCACCCATACACACACACACATAAGTACGCACATCCACACACACACAAATGTATGCACACTCATACTCACACGCACACACACACACTTAGATATACATTTTCACACAGCATGTTCTTACAATACAGTCCTTTGTTCACAATGCTGTGTGTGTGTGCGCGCACATATGGATGTGTGTATGCTTGTGTATGTGCGCACTGATGATGATCTATATTCTCCAGTCTGAAATGCTGCTGCAGCACCAGTCGAACCCGTGCCTGATCAACAAGGCCAAGAAGACGCCGCTGGACCTGGCCTGTGAATTTGGGAGGCTGAAGGTGAGGCTGCGGGAGAACTTTCCGGCGCTTTAGCCTGCTTGAGAATGACGTGTGAGGCTGGCGAGTCTCCTGGTGATTCAGTGGATCTGTTGAACACAGCTGCTCTTGTACCGCACTCCAGTGAGCGAAGCTCTGCTTATGTAATCCACCGGCCGGGCCTCAGGCCAGTTTATTGGGTGGGGGGGGGGGGCGTGGAGGTTCCTGACCCGGCTCTAACCTGGAGGCGGAGGCTGTGGGCTTGTACTCCAAACACGGCCCTTTGGCTCCTGCGCCGCTCGGTGTTCTCTCCTTTTAAAGTGACGCCCGGCAGGCGGGGGCCGCTGCCTCTGGCAGCCATTGCTCGCCTCTTTGTAGCAGTCTGTACGCGACTCAAACATCTGGATTCAACATCAGTCCCGGCATCGCCATTCAGAAACAGCTCTGTCTTCGCACTGTCCGCTGAGAGCGTGGGAGCAGAGTCCTGCCGATTGGAGCCGTTACACAAATCCACTTCCAATCAGCGGCGGGTTCTCCCCACTGTTGGCCTAGGAGCCATGTTCCAGTGTAAAGAGCACCCTTGGGACTCATTGCGAGTCTCAGTAACATTTATTTTATTACCTCGATGTATTTCTTGGAAATAAATCGTAGTTATGTTTTTGTTGTTGGTGCGGAGGCAGGCGTAATGGACGTCCGAAGGATGGTCCGAAGGCCATCTCAGCGTTCTATTTCTGGAAATGCATTCCTTGTGTATTTTTCCTGGCAGTCCACAGAATTCCAGGCGACAATACAGGCTATGTTTCAAATGCTTTGCTGTACATCACGGTTGTTAGATAAGTTAATGAACAAAAAGTGGGCTTGTTTTCTCCGTTTCAGTGGCAGGTTTTGTATTTTAGCCAAATGAGGCTAAAAGGATTGTGCGGTGGGTTCTTTAAAAATGTGAAGGATAAGTCTAGTTGTGAAATCCACACCACGCTAACTTCTGTCCTAACTGGATTTACCAGAAAAGGGCTTAAATTGGGATTTCTGCTAATCTTTTGCCTCTATACATTTGCAGACATAAATATGAGGTGAAAAAAAAGAGACGCCAGCTTGTGGTGGAATGTTGGCCAGAAGCAGGGATATGTTTAGAAGGCTGGCACTCTGTTGCTGGGCTAGTGTGTGGCAGCTGCTGGGCCGTGGTGCCAGGGCGTGGCAGGGGCAGCTGGCCTGTGACCTGCTGTGTCCGCCCCGGCCTCTCTGCTAGAGTTTCCTGCGTGACCATCGTCCCGCTCTTCATGTGAACACTTATAGAGTCACGGCTTTTAGGGTGTGGAGCTGGGAGCCGGTTACGCATGCACTGACCCCCCGCCTTATGATTTTTCTCTCCCTCCCTCTCCCTTGCACATTCTCTCTCTATCTCTCTCTCTCTCTCTCTCTCTCTCTCTCTCAGGTTGCTCAGCTGCTGTTGAGCAGTAACATGATTGTGGCTCTGTTGGAGGGAGAGAGGAGGGACGGCTCGGACTCCAGCTTCAACACTCCGCTTCACCTCGCCGCTCGTAACGGTCACAAGGACATCATCAGGTGAGAGGCACCTGCCGCCTGCTAGGGGCCCCTGCCGCTCGCTAGGGGCCCTTTCCCTCCTGTCCCTCCTCCTGCTCTTATTCCACCTTCTTCGTTGTTAGTCTTCCCCTCCGCTCTGTCTTCTGTTTCCCCTTTCCCGTCTCTGGTCTTTATCTCTGTGCAGCAGAACTGCGTTCCCTCCTGGTTCTCTCCCGGTCTGTTCTGTTGTGTTGGTGTTAGCGGAGTCCGGTCAGCTCGCTGGGCTGCGGCGGGTGAGAGCGGTCGGGCCCCGCGGTGCCCCGCGCTCGCTCTCTCTCGGTGCCGGAGGGGGGGACAGACGGGGCTGCACAGCCCTGGAGCTGGGTCAGCTGCTCCGACACGCTGTTAACATTTCCCACACATGACACCTCGCGCTGCATTCCCAGCATAGGTCCTCTTCCTCCGCGCTCTCCTCCGGGAACCAGCCGCCAGTCCCAGGCTGCACGGCTCGCGGGGCTGAGATGGAGGGGAACGCGCGAAAGGCTCTAAATCCTTTGACCCTCGGTAGGCTCTGTTAATCAGTCAACCCTGCCTGTCTCTCATGAATCTCCGCCATCTCTCTCCAGGCTTACGGCATTAATACTGCCGCGAAAAGAGCCAGAGCCAGGCTGGGTTCTTAAAGGAAAAAAAATCTTCGGCTTGTAAATTTTCCTGGCCCGTCAGTTGGCCATAAGCTGTGTCTGCTGTGAATATTCTATAGAGGTAAGCGTGCGGAGGAGCAGGCTGCTGGTAGAACAGTGCAGGTGGTGAGACACGCAGAAGCCCCGGGCTGCTTCCCTAATGGTCACACGGCTCCTTCAGCGATGGGGCGTCAGGCAGGGGTCACGGGCGCAGTCATGGCCGCGCTGGCCCGGGGACCAGCGTGCCTGCTGTCTGCCTCTGGACGGGAGTACTGTCCGCTGGGCGGGGGGCCAGCATCAGTTCCCCTCGCCCTCATCCCGTCCGCTAATCAGCGCAGCGAAGTCAAATCAGCGCTTGACCCGCTGGCGCTTACTGAAGTCCCTGCGAGGAGTCGCTGGGGTGAGGGGGGAAAGAAAAGGGGGTTTTCTAAAGGTCTTTCAGCTTCGGAAGGCCCCGAGGCGGACAGGACACGGACCGCGTGCGCTGGTGAACTTAGGAAAGCTTTTCCCCTGAAGGAAGCTTTCATCCGCTCATCCCTTTGTGCTCTACGGGGACGGGAAGAGACAGGGCTCAGGAGCCGCTGCTCTCATTATTGTGAAGATGTAAAGGCTTTCCCCCGCGCTTCTGCAGGAGGACTTAAATAATGAAGTTGGGTCGTATGCCTTTTTCATAATGCCTTTGTCACTTCACCACATGACTCTGGAGGGCTGAATGGCTCCTCTGAGTCACTGCTGTCCACTTGGTGGGCGTGGCCAGATGGGGTGCTCTCCATCTCAGATTACAGTGCAGTAACCTTCATCCACACAAGTCTGACAAACAGGCTTTGAACATGAGACTGGGATAAGCGTGATGGTTTTTCATGATTAGGGCTTTGTCCGGTTGCTATCAGTTCTTTTATCGGTGACTTTAAAGAGCTGGTGTGGTGGGAGTGTCGGTGCGTGTGGACGCGGAGCGCAGAGCTGTACCTGTGCTGGTGTGTGCCGCAGGGCTTTCACTTTTAGCCGCACTGTTGCCTGGGAGCCTGCGAGCCTGCGGTCCTGTGGTCCGTCTCACGCCTGCCCTCTCCATGCCAGGCATTCCCACCGCGACGCTCAGATTCCTTCCAGCACAGCTGTCTGAGGCTAATGCCCCCGCTGCATTCCTGCAGCCTGGAGATCCCTGTGTGTGTGTGTGTGTGTGTGTGTGTGTGTGTGTGTGTGTGTGTGTGTGTGTGTGAGTGTGAGTGTGAGTGTGTGTGTGTGTGTGTGTGTGTGTGTGTGAGTGTGTGAGTGTGTGTGTGTGTGTGTGTGTGTGTGTGTGTGGTGTGTGGTGTGTGTGTGTGTGTGTGTGTGTGTGTGGTGTGTGTGTGTTGTGGTGTGTGTGTGAGTTGTGTGTGTGTAGGTGTGGTGTGTGTGTGGAGTGTGGTGTGTGTGTGTGAGTGTGCTGTGAGTGTTGGTGTGTGAGTGTGTGGTGGTGTGTGTGTGTGGTGTTGTGTGTGTGTGGTGTGAGTGTAGTGTGTGTGTGTGAGTGTGTGTGAGTGGTGTGTGTGTGTGTGTGAGTGTGTGGTGTAGGTGTGGTGGAGTGTGTGTGTGTGATGTGTGTGTGTGTGTGAGTGTGTGTGAGTGTGTGTGTGTGTGTGTGTGTGTGAGTGTGAGTGTGTGTGTGAGTGTGTGTGTGTGGTGTGTGAGGTGTGTGTGGTGTGTGTGTGTTGGTGTGTGAGTGTGTGTAGTGTGTGTGTGGTGTCTGCGTGTGTGTGTGTGTGTGTGTGTGAGTGTGCGTGTGCGTGTGTGAGTGTGTGTGTGTGTGTGTGTGTGAGTGTGTGTGTGTCTGCGTGTGTGTGAGTGTGTGTGTGAGAGTGTGTACGTGTGTGTGAGCATGTGCGTGCATGCTTGTGTCGAGTGTGTGTGTGTTTATGTGTGTGTGTGTGTACGGTATGTGTGTGTGTGATAGTTTGAGAGTGTTTGTGTGTGTGTGTGAGCGTTGTTCTGTTAAATTGTCCTTACTGTTGTTTAACAATGTATGTGAATATTCTATTGGTCAGGAACATCAAGTCAGTTTATTTTGTTCTGTAACCATTTAAATTAAACATGAACTAATAAAACTGCAGGAACTGAAATGGATGGTATTGCATTGCAGTTCACAAGGCACATCTTGACATAAGTATTGTTGTTAACAGTTTGCCTCGCTGAAATAAGACCCTGGATTTTGTTCCCAGTAATTCAGTTTAAACCTGCTGCATGTCTGTAGCTGCTGTAGCTGAACACATAACAAGTTCATTTGCTGTGATGTAAGACCAATTACAATCTGTTATTATGAGACTGGGGCAAGCTGAGAAATGGTGTGTTAATGAAATGAGATAGACTAGATAATTCTCACACTGGAAGCAGCAAAGGCATCTAAAAGCCTTTAAAACATTCATCCAGCAGTAACGCATGGTGCACACAACAGATGTATATTAATTATTTTAGATAAACAGTTTAACCACAAATGTAAATCCATTACAAAACTAGGCAGAGGGAACAATGCTGTTTAAATGTAATAGCCAAATAGCATGCTCTTATCTTTTCTTAATCGTTTCTCACATATCTTTTTCACATTTAGTTTAATCTTTAAATTGCTGTGAGATGTTGCACCAGTATGCCACTAGTCTAGAGTGGCTAATTTTCCATAAGGAAATCAAAACTTGAGGGCAGTGTTAATATACCTTGCTAGCTAGCTCGATTACATTAGTTCTCATAAGCTAGCTAGATGGCTAACATTACTTTGTTAGCTAGCTGGGTATACCTGCAAAATGGGAACTGATTACATTATTCACTTAGACAGACACAGGATATATGCATATATACATATATAGACGATTCACACTTACAAGTGTGCACCTTTATAAGTAAAGAAAAACTACTAGTATTTCTTTTTGGCGGGTGGGGGGTGTTTGGGTTTCCCCTCTCGTTCAGTTAGGAATGAGCATAAATAATTATTTGCATCCACACTCCTACTAATGAGTGTATGGCTAACCAGGCTTGAGCTGTCTGTTTCTATGCTGAATGACTCAGCCTGCTGTTGTGGAGAGAGCCTGTGCTGACTCAGGTGCTGACTGAATTTAAGCTGAATTTTAAGCTCAAAATTGGCTGGAATTGAATCTGATCTCACGTCATCTGTCTGAAACCAACGCATACCATTTAATGAAAAAAGGACGGAAACCATTTATCAGGTTCATACGCGTGTCATTTCACCTCACTTGGTTTTGTGAATGTCTGTGTCTGTTTGTCTCCTATAGATGTGTTTTTGTTGGGCCTTAACGTGTTGTTGTAATGAGATAGTGGGGAGAGGTATTTGGGTGGGGTTAGGGTTTTGGGTTGGGGCATGGGAAAAGGTCTGCAGAACAGGCTGTGTTTAGGGATGGGTTTGGGGTCCAGATTTTTGGGTTGGTTTTGGGGTGGAAGTAGGAATACTTAGTATCAGGATGTTTGCTTAGCCACTGTCCAGTGCCCTGCAGTAACTCCACTCCTGAGGATTAGGGTTAGGGTGAGCTCTGCAGTAACCCCACTCCTGAGGATTAGGGTTAGGGTACTCTGCAGTAACTCCACTCCTGAGGATTAGGGTTAGGGTACTCTGCAGTAACCCCACTCCTGAGGATGAGGGTTAGGGTACTCTGCAGTAACCCCACTCCTGAGGATTATGGTTAGGGTGAGCTCTGCAGTAACCCCACTCCTGAGGATTATGGTTAGGGTACTCTGCAGTAACCCCACTCCTGAGGATTAGGGTTAGCGTACTCTGCAGTAACCCCACTCCTGAGGATTAGGGTTAGGGTACTCTGCAGTAACCCCACTCCTGAGGATTAGGGTTAGGGTGAGCTCTGCAGTAACCCCACTCCTGAGGATGAGGGTTAGGGTGAGCTCTGCAGTAACCCCACTCCTGAGGATTAGGGTTAGGGTACTCTGCAGTAACCCCACTCCTGAGGATTAGGGTTAGGGTACTCTGCAGTAACCCCACTCCTGAGGATTAGGGTTAGGGTACTCTGCAGTAACCCCACTCCTGAGGATTAGGGTTAGGGTACTCTGCAGTAACCCCACTCCTGAGGATTAGGGTTAGGGTACTCTGCAGTAACCCCACTCCTGTGGATTAGGGTTAGGGTGAGCTCTGCAGTAACCCCACTCCTGAGGATTAGGGTTAGGGTACTCTGCAGTAACCCCACTCCTGAGGATTATGGTTAGGGTACTCTGCAGTAACCCCACCCCTGAGGATTATGGTTAGGGTACTCTGCAGTAACCCCACCCCTGAGGATTAGGGTTAGGGTGAGCTCTGCAGTAACCCCACTCCTGAGGATTAGGGTTAGGGTGAGCTCTGCAGTAACCCCACTCCTGAGGATTAGGGTTAGGGTGAGCTCTGCAGTAACCCCACTCCTGAGGATTAGGGTTAGGGTGAGCTCTGCAGTAACCCCACTCCTGAGGATTATGGTTAGGGTACTCTGCAGTAACCCCACCCCTGAGGATTATGGTTAGGGTACTCTGCAGTAACCCCACCCCTGAGGATTAGGGTTAGGGTACTCTGCAGTAACCCCACTCCTGAGGATTAGGGTTAGGGTACTCTGCAGTAACCCCACTCCTGAGGATTAGGGACAGGGTGCGCTCCAGGGTTCAGCTGCAGCTGCTCATATGAAGGAACCCAATCAGCATGAATGTGGAATAATGTGTAAGTTCAAGCGTTTCAAACCTAATTGTGCTAATGAGACTTTGTTCCTGTTCATGACCAGGCTGCTTCTGAAAGCCGGCATTGACATCAACAGGGCCACCAAGGCTGGCACCGCCTTGCACGAGGCTGCCCTCTATGGGAAAACAGAAGTAGTGCGGCTGCTGTTGGACGTGAGTGAATACTAAACTTTTCCCTGCATAGATGGCTTTAAGTTTCTTGTACCTCAGACCGCTGTTATTCTACAAATCACACAAGGGGTCTCAAACCTCTGTCCTGGACGGCCGCAGTCTCTGCAGGTTTTCATGGTTTCTTTTCAATCAGCTGCCCATTAAAAATTTAAAAGTGTGTGAGGTTTCTTTAAACAAGGGAGGAAGTTCATGACACTTGCTCTTCTTGAACATGTCAGGTGTTATCACATAAACGCTCTGCTGCAAGTGCGGTACTTAAATTGTAGCGTATCGACTCTCTCCTGGCAGGCTGGAATTGACGTCAACATCCGCAACACCTACAACCAGACAGCGCTGGACATTGTCAACCAGTTCACCACGTCGCACGCCAGTAAAGACATCAAGCAGCTCCTGAGAGGTGAGGCCTCACTACCCTACTGCCCCCCTCTGGGTGGGAGGACTCAGAGCGCCCGAGCCCTTTTCCTTTTCTGTTCAACAAGCACGCAGCGTACTTTCCAAGCTTTATTCCCCATTCCTCTTCTGCTCTCACCTTTTGTCCCTTTCGTTTTTTTTTTCTTCTCCTTTTTCCTTTTCTCTCTGGGGCTCAGCTTTAATGTCTTTGTCTGGTTCTCTTTCTTCCTGAGAAGGTTGTGTTCTCGTCTGGGCCCCTTGTCTGCAGCGCGCCCTGTGTGTTATTGTGGAGGCCGGGGAGGGAGGGAGGGGTCGGGAGACGCTGGGGCTGTAATTTGAAAAGCAGCTGTGTTTAGCGCCACAGTTATGTAACCTGGCCCCCGTTCTGTTCACAAGGAAACGAGAGCCGTGCCCGAGGATCAGCTAATGAGTGTGTGTGTGTGTGTGCACGTGTGTGTGTGAGTGTGTGAGTGTGTGAGTGTGTGTGTGCGTGTGTGTGTGTGTGTGTGTGTGTGTGTGTGTGTGTGTGTGTGTGTGTGTGTGTGTGTGTGTGTGTGTGTGGTGTGAGTGTGGTGTGAGGTGTGTGTGTGTGTGTGTGTGGTGTGTGGTGTGGTGTGTGTGTGCTGTGTGTGTGGTGGTGTGTGCGTGCGTGTGGTGTGTGTGTGTGTGTGGAGTGTGTGAGTGTGTGTGCGTGTGTGTGTGAGTGTGTATGTGTATGTGTGTGCGTGCGTGCGTGCGTGTGTGCGCGTGCGCGTGTGCGTGTGCGTGTGCGTGTGCGTGTGTGTGTGTGTGTGTGTGTGTGTGCGTGCTCGTGCGCAGAATAAAGACCTCTGTGGTTTGCGCTATCTGCTCTCTAATCCAGCGGACTCCTGTCTTTGATGTGTGCCCTTTGATATAGGAACTGAAAAAGAATAATCGGCACTTGTACAGAGGCCTGTTTGAAGGTGGAAGGCTTTAACTATCCTGTTATGTCGGGAAGTTCTGCTGCATTAGCCTATCGTCATTCAGGGGCTTGTAAACACTGAGGGAATACTTTTTTCAAACGTGTGTTTTCATTTCTTTGCCTTGTCATTTTGGTAGCCCTGTACTGTACAAGGCTTTCAGAGACAGGCTTATGATATATTACTGTAAAACAAACAGTTCTCCGCCTGATTTATGTGTTTTTTTCTGGGTCACTCAGGAGTAGCCGGGTACTGCGTGTGCCCCTGCTTGTGTCGGGACTGTTGCGTTAATGTTCTCATGTGGGGATCGGCAGAAATGTCCTGAAACGGGACGCCAGGGTGCGGGACGGCGCTCTGTGCTCCTGGGCTCGTCTGTCACAGGGTGTGACATCAGCAGCTGACCTGTGACCTGTGCATAGATCCACTCACCATTCATGTGAACAGTTATGAAAGCCTTTTTCAATCTCTGTCTCCCCCTCTCTCTGTCTCCCCTCCCTCTCTCTTTCTCCCCCTCTCTCCCCCCCCTCTCTCTGTCTGGTATCAGATGCTACAGGAGTCCTACAGGTGAGAGCTCTAAAGGACTACTGGAACTTGCATGACCCCACAGCACTCAACATCCGCGCGGGAGACATTATCATGGTGGGTAAACAGGCGGCTCTGTTGAGTGGCACGACAGCGATGCCGTCGCTTTTAAGTGGGCCTTTGTCTCCCCAGAGCTCCTGGGCTTCATGAATAATGCACACTAAGCCTTTCCAGCGCAATGACACGGCGGGGTCTGCAGCCAGGGCATTTAGAGCACGGGTGTGCTGCGCTCTACTGAATCCGCTGCTTCTCCCCCACCTACCCCCGCTTCACCCGGCCTCTGCCCATGCCTCTGCCCCGGGGACCTGAATTCCTGCCTGGGCCCCTCCCCCTGGCCGCCTCGGCCCTCTGCCCTGCTTGCGTTTCTGCTGAGAGGTCGCTTCTTCAGGGCACGCGTCACCCCCTGTCCGTTTGTCTGTCTGTTTGCGTGTCTGCCTTCCTGTGCGTCACTGAGCCCTCCCCGCTCGTGTCTGGGGTTAGACAGGCCACGCCCATGACGCCCTGACAACGGCCCAGCGCCGCTCTGTTTGTTTACTCTCTGCTTGTCTTCTGCTTCGGGGCCATTGTGTTTACCGTTGTGTGCACGGTAACCACAGAACACA